>NW_015628913.1:930940-956092 GCF_001515625.1 Sinocyclocheilus rhinocerous
CATATAATATATATATATATATATATATATATACTGTATATATATATAACCCGGGTCTCCGGCTAGGGAGGTGGACGCACTAACCTGCACAGCACCTACTCGCTGGCCTCCGTTACACACACACACACACACACACACACACACACATATATATATAATTTCATTTTTTTAAATATTTATTTTCTTCTACATAGCGATTGATTAGTTGGCTAAATGAGTTTCTTTTCTGCTATGGTGCTAGAATTATATATATAACTATATGGCTGGAGGCATTATGGGATATTTTGGTTTTTGTCGGCCAAGCATCTCTGGAGAAGGCACTTATTTAGGAGGCACAGTGGCAGTCCTGCTTTACTTGGTGCCCTAGGCGAGAAAAGAAATATATATGTGTCTTAAATTCAATATATGTGTGAAACATGTTAGTCTCGTGGTACAGTTTTCATTTAGTGTTCCAAAGTTCAAATCCCAACCTAATATATAACTTTTTTTAATAATCCAAGCACAATTGCAACTTGAACTTGACAAATCACCATGTACTGTATTCTTGTTGTATGAAAAAGAGCAGCTTTGACATTTTAATAATAACTCCATGGAGTCCATGGGATCTGTGAAGTTTTTGAGTGACAGTGAGGGTGAGAAGACAATGACAGAATTTCTAGTAGGCCTATAAAGCAAATGATGTGTGGAAGGTGCAGCTAGATGAGCACCTTTAATAAGCAACTTTTTAACTTTTGTTCTACAGTAATAGTTTTAAATTTAATTCATATTTAGGACAAAGTCACATCTTAAATGTAAAAAAAAAAAAAAAAAGAAAGAATTTTTTTTAAAAACAATTTTATTTTTGTCTTTTGGACAAGATCTCTCTGTGGTCATTAAAAATCCCATGGCACTTCTCATAAAAGAGTATGGGTGTAACCCCGGTGTCCTGGCCAAATTGCCCCCCTGGCCTTTGTCAATCATGGCCTCCTAATAATTCCCTACCACTTGATTGGCTCTATCTCTCTCTCTCCTCTCCACCTGTAGCTGGTGTGTGGTGAGCGCACTGGTGCCGTTGTCCTGTGCTGCCGTCGCATCATCCAAGTTGATGCTGCACACTGGTGGTGGTTGAGGAGAGACCCCCCACATGATTGTAAAGTGCTTTGGGTGTACAACAATACACAATAAAGCGCTATATAAATGCATCATTCATTCATTCAAGATGACTCCAAGTGTGTTCTTTTAGAACAGTGGTTCTCAATTCTAGTCCTCGCGACCCCCCGCTCTGCACATTTAGTATGTCTCTTATCACTTCAGATGTTTGTTCTATTCGACCATAAGTGCCCTGCGAAGTGGACTTCACAGGATATTCCACCATGATTCCAGTTTGAAGGGAGCGTATATGTTCCATTCAGAGGGCATTAAAGTGTGCGAGACGTGAATTTAAATTGT
This sequence comes from Sinocyclocheilus rhinocerous, assembly GCF_001515625.1. Taxonomy (NCBI): domain Eukaryota; kingdom Metazoa; phylum Chordata; class Actinopteri; order Cypriniformes; family Cyprinidae; genus Sinocyclocheilus; species Sinocyclocheilus rhinocerous. The sequence continues at coordinate 932,369 of NW_015628913.1, forward strand.
ATTTATTTACAGAGGTATATTATGTCACACTTCACATTTCAGTTACAGTTACAGTTTTGTCTGTGTGTGAAGACGTTGCAGATCGTGGTGTAGCTCAAATCCGTGAATGAATATTCTGAAGTAAAGTAAACTTCAACGGATTTCCTGTGCTCAGGGAATAGGGAGCAATGAACACTGTGTAGGGACCCTGTCAATCTGAACACAGTTCATGCATGGAAACACCAGGGCTCATGAACTGCAACCATTTCATTTTGATTACGTCTTTGTCAGGTCTAAAAGAAGCAGATTTATTTAGCATGAATTTTTTGTATTATGTTATATTTTTTATGTTAGTGGTGCTAAAAATGCATCATAAAAAGTGCATCATTGTTATTTGTGTGTGGAGTGTGTTATGGTATGGAGTGTTGAAGAACAGATGTGATGGGCCATTGTGTGCCAGAAAGTCCAGGGCTACTTTTTAGTCCAACTGGGGATCGGTCTGAATGGGAATGACGTGTGTGTGTGTGTGTGTGTGTCTATATAAAACTCTTTTGTATCCTCCTCACTCTCACCTTCACTTTACTATTTTTCTATCTCTCTTGTACTTGGCACATCCTCACACAATACCAGGGAAGTCATTTCACTGGAGGCTGTCAGAGCACATTTTCTGACCTGTCACTCTTTGCCTTTGAAATATTGCTGAAAAGAAGACCTTGATGTGTCCAATTTTGTCACATTTCAGACATTTCTAGCATTTACCATTAACCTGTTGTCTGACAAAAGTCTTCTTCTTCTTAATTTAATCTATTAATTGATTAAATTTTTTGTTCAGTTTAATGTTGCTATACACCAATTTTCTGCTATGGCTAAAAGGAATAGATTACTGCAAAACCAGAGACATGATCATTAGTGCATTGACTTTAGTATTATTATTCCCCCATGGAATGATGTGATGGACATAATGTTTCAGCCTTGATGTATTTCCTGTTGAAACAGGATGTTTGTGCTCAGCGTATCCAAAGGATCTCATCAATTTTAGAATCAGCCAATATAAGTTAGCTTAAGACACATTGCTAAACCACAAAGAGAAATACTTTTTATATGTATGTATCTGTTGAACGTTTATTTTGTCAGCTTTTATGAGTATGTATGCCTATAGATTACCTCAGAGCTAACAGACATGAACTATAACCCGCAAGCACAGAGAATGTGTCATTTCCAACGTCCTGTTATCTTTTGAAGGAATTTTTCTTTTTCTCTTTTCCCCAGATCAACAAAGACACATCCAGGTCCCGTTGTTCATCTGAGTGACAGTCCAAAAGATGAGGGAAAGGTGAGGAATGCATTTCTCCTTTTTCACTAGAATCAAGAGCTCAAAACATTTTAGAAAGATAAGAACTATTGAGCACAAAGGCTTTACCGCTATGAATAAAATAAATAAATAAATATTCCTTAGTGTGACTGCTGGAGTTCATTATAAAAGGTACTTTGCATGCGTTGGCACAGTTCTAATTCATTAACACTCATCAGGATACACACACACGCACGCATACACTTGTTATGTGACCTGATGTTCACCCCGACTACTGGTGTTAACATCTTGTATTGAGGATGCATACTAAAAACATCTCTCTCACTCTCACAAACACACACATTCACATTCATTTAAAGGAATAGTTCAGCCAAAAAAAAAACACATTTTGTGATCATGTACTTACATTCATTTTGTTTCAACCCTGTAAGATGAGATGTTAGGCAGAAAGTCTGAATTGTTATTTTATGCACAATGAAAATGCATAGTGATTTATACTTCCGAGTTTTCATGCACTGTATTTTAAGTCTTCAGTAGGTCTTTTGGAGCTTGACAGTATAATTCACCATCTAATTGTCATCCAGTTTTGTATGGAAAAGAACAGCTTGGACATTCTGCCTAACATTTTCTTTTGTGTTTCCTGGAAGAAAGAACATTATATACAGGGTAGAATGACATGGAGGTGAGTGATGAAATGTTCATTTTTGGGTAACTATCTCCAGCAGGAGGCATGGCATTTTGTAGTGGGTACCGTGAGGTCATCTTCCAGGAAAATAATCAGGCAGGATTGCTGTGGTTACATGCTGTTGTGGTCACAGCAGGTTAGATGCATTATGGGAACTTATACGGACGGGTTTAAGGGACCAATAATGGTTTGGAAAAGAAGACAAAACAGAAAATATCCTGTAGCACAGACAAAGGTAACGACAGTCCAATGTCTATTTAATTTGAATTTGAATTAAAGGAAGAACTGTTAAAATGTGATGAAATAGCAGTTTAGTACATTTCTTTTCCTTTCGTTCCAATTCCAATTCCAATTCAACTTCCTGAAGTGTGTGGCCAGTTCAGTTCAAATCCACCCACATGATCTGAATGGGAGCCAGTGCTTAAATTCAGAATTTTTGCCCAACATCTGTGACAGAGAGAAGATTCCCAGGATGAAGCATGGGACTGTTTTGATCAGCGCTTGCTCCATCATGTACAGTTAAATAATAAATGTGCCCAATCACCGGTGTGTCTGTTTTGTTCTGAACCAAAACAGCCAAAAGGCGCTTTAATTTTGTAACACGCACTCTTACCTCTGCTTCCACTATTTATTGCCATTCTGTTGAGATTTATAGACTCTTGTATCTCTCTCTCTCTCTCTCTCTCTCTCTCTCTCTCTTCTGTGTGTGTTCCTCAGTTGCTGATAGGTTTTGAGAGTGGTACAATAGTAATGTGGGACCTGAGGGCCAAAAGAACTGACTTCAGGATACACTATGATGAGGTGAGTCTTACATGTTTGTCATTTACACTTCCTTACAAAGGTAACATGTATTTTTTGCATAAAGCTACCTATGTATTATAATATATACACCATTTTTCAACAGTATGGGGGCACTATACAGTATATATATATATGAAGTGTATTCATTTTAATTGTGTGGAGTGTTTATGTATGAAAATACAGACATATATACTTTATATTAATATATATATATATATATATACAGTGGGTACGGAAAGTATTCAGACCCCCTTAAATTTTTCACTCTTTGTTATATTGCAGTCCGTACCCACTGTATATATATATATATATATATTTATTATTATAATTTTTTTTGTCTCTGTGTGTGCGCGCATTGCTGACCTGAAAGTTCTGGTTTTATCATCTTGTTATAATCCAGCCCTCAGCCAAAAACAAGACAAACAAAAATAAATTGGAGAAAGAGCAAAAAAACTAGGCTATATAAATAAAAAAATTACGTCTTTCTCGCTCTCCATTGTCCAAGTAAATTTACTTTTGGTACGAAAAACTTGGCTCATCTGCTCATTTTTTTTCCCCACACTGTTGCTGATTTACAACAACACTGAACACAAGTCACTTTTCTGATTTAATTTCCCTCCTTGTGCCATGTGGATGTGTTTAGCTTAATCACTGCTTGGCACACAACTTTATCTTTCTTCTGAAAGGGGAACTGCCTCCTGCAGCCAGCTGCTCGCATTCATCCTTCTAAAACATGTTTCAATCACAGCGCCCCTTGGCTCACAGCAGCACACACAAAACCTTCCAAAAACTCGCCATTTTCTCCTTCCAACCCTTTACTGCGGGTTTCAATTCGTTGACTGCGCCCTCTGATCATCTGTCAGCGCCGCCTGTACAGAGGCACCGTCGCTCTGCAAGCGTTTGTCAGAGTGGGTAAATGGAAATGTCTAGGGGTCTGCTAATTGCTGCTTTAGATGCCCGTCTGGTATGCACAAAAAAAACATACTTTTAATAGAAAGGACTTTGAGCGAGAGAGAGAGAAGGAAGAAGAGAGAAACTGGGAGCAAAAAAACAGGATGGAATGAGAAGCACGACACAAATGGATGAGATTGTTAGTGTTGAAAGAAATAGGAATAGATTTGGAAAGGCACAAAACCCTTTACTCCACATTAATTTCTACAAATAGACTGAACACAGAACAACCACTATCATGTTTGACTAACCACCTTTAGATTAAATTTAATCTGATTTCATGGTGTGCCTTTTTGAATAATATAGAACATCAGCATCAAACACTTTAAACCGTTTTCATACACGCTACTAACAAACATCAAATAAATCTGACGCTGATATCATTTCACTTATTATTTAATGTGTGACATTATTGAGTAGATGAGTGGAAATCAGGCTGCTTTGATGGTGGAGTAATTACTGATATCGGATTATTGACTCTCAGATGGATGAAGGTCTGAGAGAGAGAGAGAGAGAGAGAGAGAGTCTTTCACAAGCAGGAACTATTAGTCATGTCTTCAGTTCTCTGATTTCTCTCATTTCCGGAGCCAAATTGACAATGCACACATGTGACAGCATCTCTGAGTTTTTTTTCTCTGTCTTCTTTCCCCTTGCTTGTTTTATTTATTTATTTATTGTTCTCTTAGATTCACCAAAGTTGCATTTATCGAAAATACGGTAATACAGCAATAGTGTGATATTTTATTACAATTTACATTAATTCTTCTAGTTTATATATAGCAATTATTACTCGGATCTTACCTAGTCAAAGCTGTCTGACACATTGAGCTATGGTGCCTATGCCAGTTCAAATCCAGCTTGCAATAGCTGGGTCACGTTCATTCTCTTTTCTTCCTCATTTCCTATCCTCTGCTGCATTGTGGCACAAAAATGGCCAAACAAATTAACATTATGAAACAAATGAACTGTTTTATGATCTGGTCATCATTTAAAATGTTTACTGATGCAGTCCTGATCGTTTCTCTTCTGGTGTCTCTCTGTCAGGCTATTCACTCAGTAAGTTGGCATCATGAGGGCCGGCAGTTCATGTGCAGTCATTCTGACGGCAGTCTGAGCATGTGGAACCTGAGAAACACAGCCAAACCTTTTCAAGTCACCTTCCCTCATGGTGAGTACACACATAAAGTATATAATTTTTTCACATATTAATAATAATTAGTGCAAAACTTTTTATTTTTTCAACTTAATTTAATTTAAAGGAAAAAATGTTGCGGGAATATCATCCTTATACCCTAAATTAGGACATAGCCTTTTATTGTTTTCATATAAAGCTATTTATATTTACACCAGACTAACCTTAACCCACACCCAAACGAATCTTTAAAATATTTTCATTTGTACAATAAAAAATATATATATTTCCTTGATTTATGAATTGTTTTCCTCAAATAAATACATCTTCAGATGTCCCAAAAGGGAGGTTTTGTCAGTCTTAACTAACTTCTGGAGCTAAATTTGACCCAAAGTATAGCTAAGTAAACCCACACACACAGTTAAAGACCCCTTCAGCCATGACTCACCATCTATTAGTGAAATCTGATTCTGACGTAGTCGGCAAACACACCCCCTCACCAGGTGTGTTCATTATGGAGGATGATTCAGTGTGTGGGTTCACAGTGTGTGTGTGAGTGTGTGTGTGCGTGCGCAAGTTTGATTTGACAGGAATAAGTGATTCACTCTCAATCTTTGCTGCTATGTTTGGGGTCCTGGCCTTGAGCTCAGTGGTTATATAAAGATGAACACGCTCATACTGGGAAAAGTGGTTTCTTAATCAGAAAGTTCTGGACATAAACGTAAGAAAGGTTCAGGTGAAAAAGTGAGAACTTGCTATTTTGTCTCTTTGTTTTTTTTTTCAGGTAAGACTCAGAGAGATGGTAGAAAAGAGTCATGTAAACCCATTCTCAAGGTCGAATACAAGACCTCCAGAAACAGGTAAGAGAACACACAAAAATCCCAAACATACCTATAAACAGCTGATCGGTTTTGGGAAATGCAGTCTTGAGTGTTGTGGATGAATTTAATCCTCCTATTTGCTTGCGACAGATGTGTCCAAGTTCCACTCGAAATCCATTACTGCTGTTTTATCTTGTCACAAAACAATTAAAGTTTACTGCCTGTTTTTATGAAGCCTGTTTTACTTGGGAGATGAGCAGCAAAACATAATTTGAAGAAACTTCCATCTTTGATTGCTTTTTTTTTGCCTTTTTTCCCCTATGCTGTGTTCAAATAAGTGGTCATGAGTGACCGCCTCAGTTTTAATGATATTTTAGATTAGCTTGGCTGTAATATTGTTTTCCACCTTTTGTTTTCTCCTATTTACATAGAGAGTATTTCAGGGTTGTGAGGAAGACTTTAAAGTGTCCCTATTATGCCATTTTTAAGGTTCCTAATGTTGTTTTGGGAGTATCCTACAGCAGGTTTACATGCATGCAAGGTCAAAAATCGCTTTCGTTTTCTCAAAATATGCATTTAATATCACCTTATTTTCCAGTGATTCTCAAACGATTTGTTCGAAGCAGTTCTAAGATTTAGTCTCTCTAAACCCCTCCTTACCATGAGCCTACTCTGCTCTGATTGGTCAGATGGCCCAGTCTGTTGTGATTGGTCTACCACGTACAGTGAGTGTTAGAAACGATACACCATAGATCCATATTTTGAACGCTCAATAGAAAATATAAACATCTATTATTTATCATGCTTACAGGTTATGATTCATTGGAGCCAGCCGGTCCAAATAAACTGGGTACTGAGCCATTTTTCAAGAGCAAGCGTTTTGTGAATCCTGCATTGAACTCCCCGAGATTAGAGAAGCAGTCATCAGTAAAATGACGGGAACACAAAAAAAGATTGGGGTTGTACTGCTGTGGTACAGTGAAAAAAAATTAATTTTAACCACTGATTCTTTGCAGCCTCATCTTTTGGATGTGAAAATAAAACAAATTTACTTTCACAGTGTAGGACACAGCGTCTTCTCAACATGATGTTAACCACACAAACAAACTACAGTGAGTCAAGTTAATCACGGCCGGCCAACGTAGAAAATAGGCAGGCATTATCCAAATATGTTACCCCAAAACGTGTAGCCGTCACGGAAGTGGGATTCGAATTACTGACGACTCGTTTCGGCTGTTCAGAGCCGATTCTTTCTTTTGGGAGACAATATCTTTATTTATTGTGCACTTTCTGCTTTACAACTTTGCAGATAATTTTCATTCACATGCAGCTACATTACACACTGTATGAAAGGCAATATTCGAAATGGCATAATAGGGGCATTTTAAATTGAAACCATGCATTCCTATAGTATCAATGTATTGAAGGGACATTTAACGTGAAAGCGAGGTTGTTTTGTGTGGCATAAAACTCGCTTTCCAATAAGACAGAATCTTTTGGTTCTTGACATGATATCAGACAGACAACTATGGTTTTCCATTTAACACTCTTTTATTATTTTCCGTCTTCCAGTAGTGAAGCATTTGTTGTCTTCTCCGGGGGTCTTTCGTATGATAAGGCAGGACGTAGACCCACCCTAACCATCATGCATGGCAAAGCCATCACAGTGTTAGAGATGGACTATCCAATAGTGGACTTCCTAGTGCTCTGTGACACGCCCTATCTCAACGGTGAGTGTACTGAACAGAGGTCAGTCCTGTCTCCTGCTCTCTTCCATATCATTAGTGTTGTTTTTGGTGGGACATTTAATTGGATTGAGTGAAATCAAGTTTTCGTTCTTTTTCTCATTGTAGACCCAATCATTAACAGAGAGTGGAGAGGAGATTAATTTTAAGTGAATCAGTTAATTCGTTCAGACAGTTCATAATGGTTCAGTTCAAAACAACTGATTCATTTGAATCATCACTAAAGGAGTGTTCCAAGAAGTGCATGTTCTACATTTGAAGTCTTTCTTATTTTGAAATTAAATATTTATTTAGTTAAATAATTATACAATTTTCTGTATTATTAAGTTTGACAAATTAGGGTGTTGTATTGGTATTTAATTTATTTTTATATATTTGTTTCCGAGTGATGTCATCACTTTAAATAAGATCCTGGTTGTATTTGTGCTACATGAAAATAATAATAATAAAAATAAAGACAATATTAGATGATTTTTTTGGTAACACTTTACAATAAGGTTCCATTAGTTAATGTTAGTTAACGTACTAACAATGAACAATACATTTATTACAGTATTTATTAATCTTTGTTAATGTTAGTTAATGAAAATGAACCTTATTGTAAAGTGTTACCTTTTTTTTAGCTTATGGTTCTAACATGTTCCTCAACTGATTGTTTTATCCCCCAGAAAATTCTCCCTTACAATTCAGTGATTTTATCAAGTACAACTCAAAAATTTGGTGTCAGTAAGATTTAAAAAAATAAATTAATACTTAAGGAGGCATTAAATTGATCAATGGTGACATTAAATACATTTGTAATGTTATAGAAGATTTACATTTCTTTTGAACTTTCTATTCATCATTGAATTCTGAAAAGGGTAGCATGGTTTCCAGAAAAATATTAAGCAACTATTTTCAGTATTGATATTAATAAGAAATAAGAAAGAAAAAAAACAGCTTTGCTATTACGGGAGTAAATTACATTTTAAAACACATTTAAACAGAAAACAGGTATTTTTAAATTGTAACATTTCATAGTATTACTGAATTTTGTATCAAATATTTTTTATTTGATTTTTACTGTATTTTTGATCAAATAAATTCAGCCTTGGTAAGTATAAAAGACAGAAACAAAATCTCACCTAACCAAACATTTGAATGGTAGTGTAAATGCATTGTGAATCAATTACATAAAATCTTCAGAAACAACCAACTTAAAGGAGCAATTAATTTGTGAATCTGACATCAGTAAGGCGTGATGCGAATTGATTCTGAATGGTTTGAGAAGTGACAGCTTCGGCTCTGTTCAGTCAAGGGGTGTATCTCTATATCTGTCTTTTTCTCTTGAGAAAAGCAGAAACAGACAAAGCCCTGTCAAGCACATGTACACACATGCACAGAATTTGTTACCCAGAATGCAAAAAAGAGACGGCAAACATCCAGCAAATGTGAAGATATCAATTGTTACCCATTTTTTCCCTTTCTCCCTCTCAACTCTCTGCTTGTTCATTCATTCTTACCAGTGCATATACAGCACAGTACGTGGCCCTGCATCTTCATGACCTATGGTTTTCATGAAAAGAGAATAATGGATTTTTTATTTGAACACTAAATCAATCTTCTACTGGTCAGACAAACACTACTCATTATTTGAACGTTTCTGCTCAAATAAACACAGAAATGTTTTTTTCAAATGTCTTTTTTTTTCCACCCAAAAATGAAAATTTGGTCATCATGTATTCACCCTCATGTCACTCCAAACCTGTATGACTTTGTTCTGTGCAAAACAAATATTCATAATATATTAATCTTCAACATTTTTGAAAAATTATTTTGTATTTGAAAAAGTATTTTGTCCGTGCAATGAAAGTCAGAGGGTTCCAATGTTGTAGTTTCATATGTCTCCTTTAAATGAAATAATATCCATAAATCTATGTTTTTGTGCTCACCTTGTCTTGAGTTCATAGATGGTTATTGGTTGAGATGTTGTGTTTTTGTTGACAGAGGTCCAAGAGCCGTATGCGGTGGTGGTTCTGCTGGAAAAAGATTTTGTTGTGGTCGATCTAACCCAGAGCAAGTGAGCAATCTCTTCTTCAGTATCTATTTCTCTTTCCGCTGTCATACTCACACACGTTATGCCATGTGTGTGTGACTGAATGATGTAACTCAATGTGATGTACTCCAACAGCACCTCCCATTAGTACTTCCACCAGAGGCAACATCGCTCAACACCCAATAAATTGTGTGTGTTACTTTTGTAGATGCTTTGTGGAAAAGGGTTTAAATCTGAGTGTGTGTGTGTCTTTATTTGTTAAGAGTAAATATCATTTGATTTGCCACTCATAAACATCCATCAAATGAATCATTATAAAGAACCAGAGCTAAGGTCAGCCTGACACTCACACACACACACACACACACACCAACTGGCCGTTCGTCACTCTTTTAAGTATTACTCCTGCCATAGAGACTTTGTCAGTTTGACATCAGATGTTTTCTTTGCTTTAAGGCCATTTCTTCACAAGGGCACAGCGAAGGAACAAACAAACTGCTGCACCCAAACCCTCTCAGAACCAAACAGTCATCCATACATTTAAAGGGGTCATATGATGCGATTTCAAGTTTTCCTTTCTCTTTGGAGTGTTACAAGCTCTTGGTGCATAAAGAAGATCTGTAAAATTGCAAAGACTAAAGTCTCAAATCCAAAGAGATATTCTTTATAAATAAAGCATGTCAACATATTCTGTTACACCAAATACACAAAATAATGATCTTTAAAATAGCATCATATGACCCCTTTAAACTTGAATTTTAAAGTGTACTTTAGTTTAGTTTTACCTTCTTTAAAAACGTTATATAGTTAAATAAGGTTATATTATATAGTAAAAGCAATAAGCCACTAAAGGCTGCAATGTACTGTATGTTACAATGATTTTACTACAGGCACTCTTAAAAACATGGTAAAATCACACACAACCTTGAGCTTATTACTGTTGTATCAACAATTGCAGTGTGATAAAGACACTAACACTTACATTTATTAAGAATAAAAATAACACTAGCACTTACAATTTATTATTATTATTATCATTATCATCATTATTATTACATTCTTAATTATTATTAATTCTTCTGATGGATAATATAATTCAGTTGCATAAATGTAGGCCAGTGGCATCAATACAGTACCCGTGGGTATCAGTACCTGGTAGCCCACTTAGAGTCGCCCACAGAGCACATTCTATAAATAGCCTTGTTTTTTTTATCATAATAATGCTCATTCTTAAGTGTTTCAAACATGTTGTCTTCTAGCCCTTTTATCCATTCAGGTCACTCTCACTTACAGTTAGAATGGAGACCTCCTGTTTATGGTCACCTGTAGCAACATAATGCACTTTAATACAGATTTCAGTTGATGTACGGTCACAGATGTGTGTGTGTGTATATAGGCTATTTTATGTAAATTTGAATGTGACTCTTGCAGTCGGAGTTGAGTCAAAATCGTCTGTGTTTTATAAATGCCTGTTATTTATTTAGAAGTCTCTCTCCTGTAGTTTTCCTATCTTTGAGAACCCCTACCCCATGGACATCCATGAGTCTCCAGTCACGTGCACGGCTTACTTTGCCGACTGTCCCCCCGACATCATACCCGTGCTTTACTCCATAGGAGCTAAACACAAAAAGACCGGCTACAGCCACAAGGTTTGTCAAAGTTCTTAGCTAATCTAAAAACTTTCTGGAGTTTCTCGATGACCCAAATTGCAGCCTTTCATTTGAAATGCTTAGTCATTGTAACTTATCATCTATTTTTCATGGCAGTTGAGTGTTTTAGAAACAGTTTTTATCTGTTTGTGTGTTTGTGTTCAGGAGTGGCCTGTCAGTGGTGGCACATGGACAGTCGGTTCACAGACATATCCAGAGATTATCATCACAGGGTAAGTGAATTTGTGTGCGCTTTATGTTATCAACCTTCAACTGTTACTAAAAGCTTTATAATACTGTAAAAAGCTCTACGGTATTATATGCTTGAAGCTTCATGCAAGTTCATGTTCAAGTTTGGGGTTGGTAAAATGTTTAAATGTTTTTGAATGAAGTTCAAAAACTTACCAAGGGCAAAAATACAGTAAAAAAAATAAAATTTAAAATAAAATAAGAAAACAGTCATATTGTGAAATTTAAAGTAACTGCTTTCTATTTGAATATATTTTAAAATGTAATTTGTTCCTAATTTGTTCCTGCCATTACTTTGGTCTTCACATGATCATTCAGAATTCATTCTAAAATGCTGATTTGGTGCTGAAGAAACTTTTTTTTTTTTTTATTATTATCAATGAGGAAAACAACAAGTTGTGCTGCTTAATATTTTTGTGGAAAACTTGATATATTTTGTTTAGGATTCTTTGATGAAAAAAAAAGTTCAAAAGAACAATTTATTTTAAATAGATTTTGAACTTTAATGTATGTTATTTAACAAACCAATGTGCGATTTTCTGTTCATTACATATTATATTTACATGAATTTGGCTGAGGCATTGGAAGAATTAGATAGCTTTTTTAGCATTTCATATAAACATCAGGTTGAGTAAAATGTGTGCTTTTTTGTACAAAACTGGATATGTGGATGATGCAGCTGTCCCAGAGCAACACACTTCATTTTCTCACTTGGATGTTTGTGCATTTATCACATTGTCACTCATAGCAGTATTGACAGGTACAGGGAAAAATATTGGGAATGAAAACTGAATGTCACTGAATTGCCAATTCTCCATTGAATGATGTTTAGATATAATACATTAATGGGTGTTTCTTCAAATATGTGCACCTTTGACCCTGTGAACTTTTACAAAATACACTCTCTTAAACTAACTTTTAAACTAACTTTCCACACTTTTTCTAGTCTATTTCATGGATCTACCAACAGTGTCCAACATACATGTATCAGACTAATTTTTGTCATGTATATCACAGTATCATTTACACTATGTCACATGATGTTGTTATGATTTCCTATGTTTATGTAATCTAAAGTCTTCTTGTGAATAAAATTAGTAAAATGCTTCTTATGAATGAAATTAGTAAAAAATAAATTAGTAATAAAATTGTATTATTAGTTAAAAAAAAAATAATAATAAAAGAATTTGAAAACATAAAGTTTGTCTTGGACTCAAGTATCTTCAGAAGGGTTGTTGTGCAGGTATAAAACAAAAAAAACAGCCCACAGTAGGTGACGCTTCCTACCTAAAATAGTTTCACGCCCCTGCCTCAAAAAAGTTCAACTTTCCGCCCACATGTGGAGGTCATTTATAGTATTTTTATTTGCTTGAAAACTCTGGATTGAGTTTTGATTCCGTTTGTTTTTGTTCCGATGCATGCATTGATTCCGTTTGTTTTCACTTGAAGTCAATGATGTCTAAAATGTGCCCTTCTGCTTGGCTCTCATTGGTAAATGTATTGCACTTCTCCGCTTTAATTCAATAGCACTATTGACCCTGCGTGTTGTTCTCTCTGCCTCTTTTTCCCTCCTGTTTCCATAGCTGTCATCGCTTGCTTTCTCTTAAGCTGTGTAACGCACACATTCAGTTGCTCATACGATCGCTTTTTGTCCTTCCTCTTTGTTGTCCCCCTCAGACATGCAGACGGATCAATAAAGTTTTGGGATGCCACAGCGAGTAAGTGTCTACGCTTTGACAAGCTTGTTCCCCCTTTCAGCCTCATGCTGTTTCCGTCTCACTCTTTCTTACCACTGCCTCGTTTTGGATGAACAACCTCCATTGATGCTTTGCCATATGATTCCTCATTTCTCATTTCATTCTTTTCTACTCAGACCAAACAATATATGACCAAAATGGACATTCAAATACCAAATATGTGCTGGTTTCACAACCATGGGCATTACTTAAAGGAATATTCTAGGTTCAGTGCAAGTTAAGCTCACCCAACAGCATTTGTGGCATAATGTTGATTACCACAAAAATAATTGATTTATTCCTTGTTTTCTATTAAAAATGGTGAGGAACTTACAGTGGAAGTAAATTTAAGAATTTAAAATTAGAAATGTTAAGTTTACTTGAATTCTTGTTTTAAAACGTTTTGTTATTTCAGATGTAAAGCTGTTCGAAATCTGCATGAAATCAAAATTGACACTCTTTACTTTGTTATTGCTAGTCTGTAGGTGAAAATTAATCTGTGCAAGTTAATACAGAAAAAAAAAGTTTGTCTTGGTAATTTTTTATGAAAATCTGAAAATTTGTGTTCCTTCTCTGATGACGTCAGTTATTCTTGTAGAATTAGAACAATTATTAAAACATTATTCTTACAGTTATTGCTTTTGGTGTGAACAGGCTAGGCTAACAGTAACCTATATATATATATATATATTTATTTATTTTCTTAAAGTAGACACTAATCCAATGGTAAACATCATTATGCCACTGTTAAGTGTAGTCAGTTGAGCTTAACTTGTACTAAACACAGAATATTTCCTTTAAAGCACTGTTTCTGTTTAAATACCTTGTTCATCACATTCAGTATGTAATAAGATGTGATGTGGTGATAACCTCCATCTCTGTCAGTCACACTGCAGATGTTGTATAAGCTCAAGACGTCAAAGGTGTTTGAGAAGCCTAAGAGTGGAGATGTGGGACGCAGCGCTGAGCTTGTGGAGGAAGACCCCTACGCTGTTCAGATGATCAGCTGGTGCCCGCAGAGCCGTATCTTTTGTGTAGTCGGCATCAGCGCCCACGTCATCCTGTACCGCTTCAGCAAACATGACGCCAACACCAACATCACAGTGAGTTGAGAAAACAAGTGTGCTCTTAAAGTGATAGTTCACCCAAGAATTCTATCAACATTTACTCACTCGCACTTCCAAACCTGTATGGCCTTTCTGTCTTCTGTGGAAAACAAAAGAAGATATTTTGAAGAATATTGTGTCCATACAATTAAGGTCAATGGGTTCCAAAACAACAGTGGACATCATTGACTTTTATTGAATTTTGTTTTTATTGACTTTTACTTACATCATGCGCACTCAAACCTCTACAAATGATTCAGATTGAAGCAGCACGACTGGTCTTCAACAAGCCCAAAAGTGCCCACGTCACACCTCTCTTTATCTCCCTGCACTGGCTACTGGTTGCGGCTCGCATCAAGTTCAAGACATTGATGCTTGCATATAGAACAGCCACAGGCTCAGCACACTCCTACTTCCACTCACTCTTACGAATCTACATCCCCTCCAGAAGCCTGAGATCTACAAGTGCGCGATGCCTCGTGGTACCATCACAGAGAGGCACAAAATCACTTTCCAGAACATTTTCGTTCACCGTTCCTGACTGGTGGAATGATCTTCCCACCCCCATCCAGAATGCTGAATCCCTGACCATTTTCAAGCAACAGCTGAAAACTCATCTCTTCAGTCAACATTTAACTGCATCCTAAAATAAAAAAAAATTAAAATAATAAAATAAAAAAAACGTTGCTTTCTCTTTCCTTAATCTCCCCTGTCTAGCTTGTACTATTCTGAACAATGTCTGAAACTTTGTATTACGAGCACTTCCTGTGTTTATTTGCCTCGTTATGATGAATCGCTTGTTGTGATCCTCAATTGAAAGTCACTTTGGATAAAAGCGTCTGCTAAAGAATAAATGTAAATATAAATGTGAATGGACAAAATACACTTAGATGTTTTTCAGAATATCGTCTTTTGTGTTTAGCAGAAGAAAGAAAGTCATTTTGAGTGAACTATTCCTTTAAAGCGATCCTTTAAATGTTTGAGTACATGCTATGGATTTGATGGATTAACTTTGTGTTGTATGTGTGTGTATAGTCCCTAGAGGTGCGGTTGCAGTGTGAGATGGAGGATGTCATCTCTCCGTCGGATACAGAGAACACTCCATGTTTTTCGGACCCCAGCGGTCACTCGCCCCAACCTCAGCCTCCCAGTCCCCGCTGCAACACACCGGACAGCGTGCGGGACAGCATCCCTTGCCTCAAGTGAGACTATACAGAAATGTCTCAATATTTATGTTTTCTTACGTAGGACTTGACAAGACATTGGTAGCTTGCTTACTAGATGATGCTATATAGAAAGTATTAGGTTAAATAAAAGTGTAACAATCAAATTAGATTCCACAATAAACTGAATTTGAATACTTACCTCACAGGGTTAAAGATCGTATGATCCGAATGCCTCCTGGATACCAGGCGGAGCTGGTGGTTCAGTTATTATGGGTCGATGGAGAGCCGCCACAACAAATCACCAGCTTGGATTTAAACTCCGCCTACGGACTGTAAGTGGCCTCTAATTTTTTAATGTCATCCATTTTTTTCAGCCAATAGAATCTCTAGAATAGTTTCCCTTGCACAAAAATACTATAGTATTGCATTCAAATATATTATGGTAATACCAAGGATTTGTGGACTTGTTTGGACTTATTTACCATGGTATATGAGTATGGTTATCAAACATTGGTCCTCCCATATTTAATGTAACTGATTTGTCATCTTCAAAACTCCAAAGTCATGTGTCCAGCTGTTTATATACCAGCACGCAGGGTGTTTGATTTTTGATTAAAGTGGTGAAATCTAATTATAATTTGGCCTTCTTTTGGATCTTTCCCTTGTTGTCATCCTGTTTTGATTCAGTCGCAACTATGTGCAACATTACTAAAGCGTTATTACGAGCAAAGGTTGCCATGGTGATGTCTGGCTACAATGGTCAGAAAGACATTGAATTGCTTTGAATTCAGTCCAGCAGATTAAATGTCACTGCACACTCGGTGTCATTCAGGCCGCATGTGTGTGTGTCTTGTGATTTGTTTGTTCATGACTGGACCCAGGGGTGTGGGATTTACCAGTGATTAATGGAACATTTTAAAATCAGTCTCTAGCAACTGAAATCATAAGTTTACATACCCCTTTTAGAACCTGCTGGATGTTTAGCATTCTAGACAGCATAAAATATATTTATGTGTTTATTTGGTCAAAAATACTGTAAACACATTGATGCTGTTAAATATTATTACAATGCATATATGTGTCGTAAATAAAAATGTGGTGTTCAAGAAACATTATCATCAATGTTGAAAACAGTTATGCTGGTTAATATTTTTGTGGCAACCATGATACATTATTTGATGCATATAAAGTTCAAAATAAAAGCATTCATTTGAAATATATTTATTTATTTATTGTATTGTAACAATGTAAATGCCTTTGCTGTCACTTTTGATCAATGTTATGTTTCTGGCTAAATAAAAGTATGAATTTCTTTAAAAAAATTTACCCCCAAAATATATACGTATTTTGCTTTTTATTTATCTTATTTTTATTTTTAATATATTAAGAATTTATGCTGTTTTGACCTTTGAAATGTAATATCATTTTGAACCCGATAATTTGTGTATATTCAGTTTAGTTTTGTGATCTGTATGCACATCTGTTTTGTCAAATGTTTCATCAGGCCAGTACTAAAAAAAAATAAATGTAATTTATTTTTTATAATCACACTTTAAAAAAAAAAAATAATAATAATAATTATAAACATTTCAAAGATTCTGCAAGGGGTTTATAAACTGAGCAAAGCTGTGTGATACATTCAATAATTATATTATATTTAGTCATGACTGCAATTGATGGAAATATTGTTAGTCATAACTGGACTTTATGATGGGTTTTTGTATAACCGACAATTTTAATACGAAACATAGTTGTGTATGATCAGTGAGTGTGTGTATGTTTGTGCAGGTTGGCTCTAGGTAACTGCAATGGTTTGGCAGTTGTGGACTACCTGCAGAAGACCATTTTGCTGTGTATGAGCACCCTGGAGCTGTATGGATCTGCAGACCCTTTCCAGCGACTAACACGCTCTCCTCGCAAAAACCGGCAGTCCACATCAGGTACACATGCACCATGTGTCTCAGAATCCCACAAATGTTCAAATGCAGTGTGTTTCTTTGTAACAAAGCTGTAAAATAAATATCAGCTGTGAACACACACATCACTGGCATGCATCTGCAAACATGCTCAGCATTTCAGCTATCAAAAACAAACTTTGCAGATTTCAAGCTGTCTGTTTTGCCTGTAAATATTCTGTCTCTCTTCTATTTAACACACACACACAGTTCCTCTCTTTAACTGCATGGGACAGACTGCATTCATGGTTGCCTTCTCTGCATGTCGTCTGTTGTATCTCTGTTGCTGTTGGTCTTTGCCTGAGCACGACACCTAACAGAGAACACAGCGTAACCTGCCATACGGACTCGCTGTTACTAATCCAGCACAGATCTCACTCCACCTGCCCTCCTCTATCCTCCTACCCCGACTGCTTACGCACATACACACTCACACGGACCATCCAGAGAAAGGAGATGCCATAAGTGAAAGCTAAAGATCAAGATCTGTTTTCATAGAGCATCATCAAAAGGAAGCTGCAGGGAGGCGCCATGCTGGCTCCTCACTTCAAAGTGGTCGCTCTCCCTCCTCTTGTTCATCCAGCCGTATCTTTAGAAACCGAGAGGCTTTGAGCCGGCATGGAGATGCAGAGGTGGGCAGAAAGGTCGTTTGGTGCGGTCGAAGAGTGATTTTGATCCGTAGCTTATGTAAGCTCTTAAAAAAGAGAGTGAACGTCTTAACGCTCACCCACACACTCAGGCCAGTGTGTATAAAGAGACTGTTTTGAACACTCTCTCTCTCTGTTTTCTAAACTGATGGCCTGAAAGGGGCAGCAGTCCCACTCAGTTTTTATTCTATCATTGATAATGTCTAGTCTTTCTCATTGTATATGGTGGGATCAATACGTCTGAGACCACTGGTCAAAATGTTTCTATTTTGACATTTTGAATGCAGTTTTTTCCAAATTATATTGTCAGCATAATTGAAATTTAAATGAAAATCCACATCCACATCCCCATACAGTGGAAACTAATATTGTGAATGATTATTACAGTTTAAAAATAGCTGTTTTTTAAAATATATTTTAAAATACAATGAATTATTGTGATGTCAAAGCTGAATTATAGCCATTACTCCAGTTTTCAGTGTCACATGATCCTTCAGAAATCATTCTAATAGGGTGATTTGCTGCTCAACAAACATTTCTTAATATTATCAATGTTGAAAACATTTGTGCTGCTTAATATTTTTGTGGAAAAGTGATACATTTGTCATGATTCTTTGATGAATAGGATTTTTTTAAAGCATTTATTAGAGATAGATTTCTTTGTTCTGTGTTGAACAATTTAATGCACCCTTGCTAAATAAATACATTTACAAAATCTCACTGACCTCAAACTTTTGAATGGTAGTGTAATTATGTTTCAAATCATGTACACCCACATGAGTCAAAGACCTATTATTAGTTCATGTTTTATTATACAAATTCTTTGTTTCAGATTTTAAAATCCAAAAACTTTCTGTTTATCTCCAGGTTTGAAATACATTTTGAAACCCAGTCTGGTCTCAGATTTTGGACCCCACTGTATCAGCAGTGCTGCAGTTAGTGCTGTGTGTACAGCGACACAATAAAACTAAAATGCTTACCTTACAATCAACAAATGCAACATTGTGATGCGGCAACTTCCAATGGGTATGAAGACAGCGAAGCTCATGTGATCCGCCTGCTATCAGATACTCACACTCGGTTTAGACAGGGAATCCATCAGCAAAATGAGTCCATACCTAATACTCATGCATATACATGCAATACATCTTCACATATACACTTTTAGATAGACACAGAAGAGAAGGCATTTCTATTTATGTTAATATTTATGTTTGTTTTGTTGGTTTGTTTGTTTGTTTGTACAATTTCAGTGCCACCTTCTGCAGTGGCTGTTAATCCCAAAAGGTTTTTCCTTCTGTTTAGTTCTGTTTTCTGCCTTATTTTTGTTGTTTTTGGTAGATCTAAAAAATACAAAAGGTTAGGCTTCATTTTCCTATTTTCATTCCTTCATTTTCTTCCTCAGTACACTGGGTCTTGCTCGGATTGCGGTCACACGCGTTTTGTCACTCTGAGCCTGTTTTGTTCTTCTCTCCTCCTCTTTTCCTCCCTCGCTCCATGTCTCCTCTCGTGGGTGGCGGTGCTGGGGCATGGGGGCGCTGTTGCAGACTTTTGCATGCGCGGCCTGTCTAACTTTCATTCCGATTCAAAGAAACGGATCCGTACTTCCTACCAGAGTAAGTCATGTCTCCAGTGAAACGCTGATGGTGGAAGCCCAACAGCAAGGAGGCAAAGCACAGACAATAGGATGTCATTTATCAAAATTTGTTGTTTTGATGAAGTTTACCAAAGGTAGAATTACCATACCATACTACACACAATACAATATATAATTATTTATAGTAATACAATTAATTGTTACAGAATATCATATTCACATGTTCTGAATTAGCATACACCAAAACATCCAATTACAATCTTTGATTGTCTCCTTGCTAAGTGTTTTATTGATTTGTGCCAAAGGTCATCAAACATGACCACGTTCTCACACTGTATGAAAAGGAATACTAACAAATAAAATCATGCAAAATGACATGACTTTTCAATTTAAACAAAAAAATAGGATTTTTTTTTTGTGTGTGTGGGGGAAAAAAAAGAATATTTTTCATACTAATAAAAGTCAATTTAAGTCAACATTGCTAAAAAAAAAAAAAAAAAGAGAAGCTTTTCAAAAAACGTTGTAGGTGACTTGTGACTTTTTTTTTTTTAAATCTGACATTTATCTGATAATCATAATGGCCCAAAAATTCAATATCACATACAAAAACATACTCTGCCAATTAATTTATCTCATTTGTGAAAATGAGGCTTTCACTGCATTCCTCTATATAATAAAGTTATTGTTATTACTTTTTTATCATCAAGATTTGTTAAGCTTGTACTTTGCAGAAGAACGTCTCAGGTTACGTATGTAACCCTAGTTCCTCGAGGGAACGAGACGCTGCGTCGAAAACGCTAGGGGAACGCCTTCTGCGACCCACGCTCTGAATCACATGTGAAATCAGTCCAATAGCTGAACGGGACGTCACGGCGGATGACGTCATGACCAGGAAGCTATAAAAGCACGTGCGGCGGAGCCAGCGTCAGCTTCTAGGAATGAAGCAAACGCCGGCAGGGATGCCGGAAGTATGGCACAGAGACGCAGCGTCTCGTTCCCTCGAGGAACTAGGGTTACATACGTAACCTGAGACGTTCCTCTTCAGGAACTCGAGCTGCGTCGAAAACGCTAGGGGAACGAGAATGCCCACGCCGCCAGACTTCCAAGTCTCTGCCTTGTGTGGAAGACTGCACAACTAGGGCGAGAGAACGGAAGAGCCGGGAGTGGCTCGCATGTCTAGCTCGTAAAACCTAACAAAGGTAAGGGGCGTGGACCAACCCGCAGCGTTGCAGATATCCTGCATAGGCACACCCGCTAAGAAAGCCTTAGAGGCTGCCACACTTCGAGTCGAGTGAGCCTTGACCCCTAACGGCGAGGGGAGATCAGAGGACTCATAACATAAGGAGATGGCATCCACTATCCACCGACTGAGGGTCTGCTTAGTTGCTGGAAGACCTCTCTTAGGGGGACCGTAGCACACAAGCAACTGGTCCGCCCTCCTCCACAGGGCAGCTCTGTGGACGTATGCATCCAGTGCTCGCACTGGACACATACAGTTAAGCTTCTGCTGGTCTGGTTCCCTGAAGGGAGGAGGACTGAAGGCCTGAAGTACAATGGGCTGTGGTGCTGATGAGGGGACTTTTGGGACATACCCCACACGAGGGTACAGAAATGCTTTGGCCAGACCGGGCGCAAAGTCAAGACAGGAAGGGGCCACCGAGAGGGCCTGTACATCCGCCGTGACGTCCCGTTCAGCTATTGGACTGATTTCACATGTGATTCAGAGCGTGGGTCGCAGAAGGCGTTCCCCTAGCGTTTTCGACGCAGCTCGAGTTCCTGAAGAGGAACTTTAGTTCGCACACAAACTTGTAAAATGATTGATATTTTTGCAGTGCAGTGCATGTTTTTACCGTCGTGCCTTGAGTAACATCGATGCAATTTTTCTCTCTCCTGCATACACACACACGTGCATGGAATTGTTGGTGGTGATGGTGCACATGCTTGATTCTGGAGTTAATATAACCAGTGTTACTACTGTGGTTGAAAAGCTCACATTCACAGCAGACAGGAGTAGAACAGCCATGTCATGGCTATATATATATATATGCCTAGTTAAAAGTTTAAAAACTGTATTCAATTCAATTCAATTCAAGTTTATTTGTATAGCGCTTTTCACGATACAAATCGTTGCAAAGCAGCTTTACCGAAAATTAAGTTTCTACAATATATTTAGTAGTAGCTTGTCAGAAGATGTTGTGTGTATGTTATGAAGATATCTATACATCTTCCTTGCATCGCTCCAGGATCATGATATTGTCTCAAACCACATTGTTTGTCCTGGTGTTTTGATGCATGCAAATGTGTTTGGTGGTAATGGAACCCGGTGATTATTGTCATCTGCTTCCTCTTACTGTGCCTTCCATATTCCTCCATGGCAGGTCTTACGGAGCTTTCTGATAATCAGGTATCTTTGGACCTAGAGAGGAGCAAGTCACCCACCTCAGGTAACCATACCCACTCATGACCGCACACATCGCTGATAGCCTCACCACCTCTGCTAATCACGTGTACTTCTATACTTCTATTTTTGATAGCCACACCCATGATTGGTCACACCTACTTAATATAGCCACACCCTCTCACGATCAGAAATAGCCATATCACCTTTGATCACACCTATTCCTAGTTCTGGTAACCATACCCATTGTTTGGCCACATCTACCCCAATACAACCACACCCATCTCTAATAGCCACTCCCCACAGGAAACAATGATGGGGGAGTGTTTGAGAAACCTGTTTGATAACAGTCATTATTTTTGAAATTCCACTACTATCTGTGCAAATATCACACATTACAGCTTTAATGACAAAAACGTTAAAATATTAACACATTAAAATAATACAAATCCTTCAAACCTTCATCCTGCAGTTTTTCTCTGTTTCTTTTCTGTCCTCTTTTTTTAAGTTTCCCCACAGCACAGGTCTTCAGTCCCTGGAGGCTCTTTTCTCCACTCTCTTACCTCCAATGTCTTTGCTTCTTCTTTGTCTTAAAGCCATCATAACCTGTGTAGAATTTTTATGAGGATATGATAATGTTTACAGATTTTTACTCAGTGTTTGCATCGCCTCAGTGGGATGAACATGATGACAACAACAGTGCTTGTCCTTGAGGATCTAAATAGAGCTCTTAATTTAGAAGAAGTATTTCAGTAAAGCTTTGATTTCTCAGGGGAAGAAATTTTACATTGTCTTTTTTAAGCTATTGTTGTTTGAAATATCAGAGGCACATTTAGTGCAGTGTCTCAAGAATACAAAATTTGCTGTCTGTTTTTCTCTCTCTCACTTCACTCTCATGTCTCAGTGCAGTTGAAGCTTCTGCTTGTTTTCCTAGTACCCAGCTCAGCAGGCAGCCTGAGAGATGGAAGTCGCTTGGGAAGGCGAGCTGAGGGCTGTAGCCTGACATCAGTAGTTTGAGAGATAGAGAGGAGGAAAACTTCCAAAATGTGGCTGTGTATCAAGCGTATTCACCTAAAAATGAAAATGAGCAAATCTGTATAATTTTTTTCTTCTGTGAAAGACAGAAAAGAAGACATTTTGAAGAACGCCCATTTTCATACAACAATGTCAGAACTGTCAATTTTGGGTGAACTGTTCTTCTCAAGCCTGTAGTGAAGCATAGGAGTCACATGAGTGTGATTTTCTCTAGAATGTTCTGTGGTAAAGAACTGGCTGTCAGAACATCCTTTGTGTGTTTTCTTCTGTGGGATTTGTTAAGCTGGCTTCAGGCAGCTGAGTAATTCAGATGTGTTTTTGTGGAAGCAGCTATTATGACAGGAGTCAGGAAATGGCCTTCAACGATTGGCTTGGGAATTTAGCCAAAAATTAGACTGAGATTCTGGGTATCAGCCACTGAAGCATAAAAAGAGGGTCTGAGGGACTAGTGGAGAAAATATAAATAATGATGAGGAAGGAGAGTATGATGAAGAAAGCATTATTTGTGTGTGTGTGTGTGTGTCTATATGAGTATTTCATTGCACTCATGTTTGGTGTTTGGTAAATGTGTCTGTGTGTTTCTTCAAATATGGGCACTGTTGGCCCTGTAGACTTTTAGAAAATAAACAATAGTTGGTAGTATAACAATGTCCAACAGTTGACATATTATATATATGCATCACTGTAAAACTACATAATTTACATACACATTTTGTCCCCCCCCC
>NW_015628913.1:956220-969127 GCF_001515625.1 Sinocyclocheilus rhinocerous
CGAAAATTAAGTTTCTACAATATATTTAGTAGTAGCTTGTCAGAAGATGTTGTGTGTATGTTATGAAGATATCTATACATCTTCCTTGCATCGCTCCAGGATCATGATATTGTCTCAAACCACATTGTTTGTCCTGGTGTTTTGATGCATGCAAATGTGTTTGGTGGTAATGGAACCCGGTGATTATTGTCATCTGCTTCCTCTTACTGTGCCTTCCATATTCCTCCATGGCAGGTCTTACGGAGCTTTCTGATAATCAGGTGTCTTTGGACCTAGAGAGGAGCAAGTCACCCACCTCAGGTAACCATACCCACTCATGACCGCACACATCGCTGATAGCCTCACCACCTCTGCTAATCACGTGTACTTCTATACTTCTATTTTTGATAGCCACACCCATGATTGGTCACACCTACTTAATATAGCCACACCCTCTCACGATCAGAAATAGCCATATCACCTTTGATCACACCTATTCCTAGTTCTGGTAACCATACCCATTGTTTGGCCACATCTACCCCAATACAACCACACCCATCTCTAATAGCCACTCCCCACAGGAAACAATGATGGGGGAGTGTTTGAGAAACCTGTTTGATAACAGTCATTATTTTTGAAATTCCACTACTATCTGTGCAAATATCACACATTACAGCTTTAATGACAAAAACGTTAAAATATTAACACATTAAAATAATACAAATCCTTCAAACCTTCATCCTGCAGTTTTTCTCTGTTTCTTTTCTGTCCTCTTTTTTTAAGTTTCCCCACAGCACAGGTCTTCAGTCCCTGGAGGCTCTTTTCTCCACTCTCTTACCTCCAATGTCTTTGCTTCTTCTTTGTCTTAAAGCCATCATAACCTGTGTAGAATTTTTATGAGGATATGATAATGTTTACAGATTTTTACTCAGTGTTTGCATCGCCTCAGTGGGATGAACATGATGACAACAACAGTGCTTGTCCTTGAGGATCTAAATAGAGCTCTTAATTTAGAAGAAGTATTTCAGTAAAGCTTTGATTTCTCAGGGGAAGAAATTTTACATTGTCTTTTTTAAGCTATTGTTGTTTGAAATATCAGAGGCACATTTAGTGCAGTGTCTCAAGAATACAAAATTTGCTGTCTGTTTTTCTCTCTCTCACTTCACTCTCATGTCTCAGTGCAGTTGAAGCTTCTGCTTGTTTTCCTAGTACCCAGCTCAGCAGGCAGCCTGAGAGATGGAAGTCGCTTGGGAAGGCGAGCTGAGGGCTGTAGCCTGACATCAGTAGTTTGAGAGATAGAGAGGAGGAAAACTTCCAAAATGTGGCTGTGTATCAAGCGTATTCACCTAAAAATGAAAATGAGCAAATCTGTATAATTTTTTTCTTCTGTGAAAGACAGAAAAGAAGACATTTTGAAGAACGCCCATTTTCATACAACAATGTCAGAACTGTCAATTTTGGGTGAACTGTTCTTCTCAAGCCTGTAGTGAAGCATAGGAGTCACATGAGTGTGATTTTCTCTAGAATGTTCTGTGGTAAAGAACTGGCTGTCAGAACATCCTTTGTGTGTTTTCTTCTGTGGGATTTGTTAAGCTGGCTTCAGGCAGCTGAGTAATTCAGATGTGTTTTTGTGGAAGCAGCTATTATGACAGGAGTCAGGAAATGGCCTTCAACGATTGGCTTGGGAATTTAGCCAAAAATTAGACTGAGATTCTGGGTATCAGCCACTGAAGCATAAAAAGAGGGTCTGAGGGACTAGTGGAGAAAATATAAATAATGATGAGGAAGGAGAGTATGATGAAGAAAGCATTATTTGTGTGTGTGTGTGTGTGTCTATATGAGTATTTCATTGCACTCATGTTTGGTGTTTGGTAAATGTGTCTGTGTGTTTCTTCAAATATGGGCACTGTTGGCCCTGTAGACTTTTAGAAAATAAACAATAGTTGGTAGTATAACAATGTCCAACAGTTGACATATTATATATATGCATCACTGTAAAACTACATAATTTACATACACATTTTGTCCCCCCCCCACTACATCTCAAATGATGTACAGTATTGTATTTAATAGCATTCTGCCTTGATGGTAGGACATTTTAAATGTTTTTGGAGTAAAATGGCATAATCACAGCTGATTGGAAATTACACACAATAATGTAAATATTAAATATTTTATGTATCATATACTAATTTAGAATAATAAATATTTTGCTCATAAGTGATATTTTTCATGATTTTTATTTCCTTCACACATTGTGTGACACTGTTGTGTCAGTTCAATAAACAAGCACACTAACTTTTCAAATAAATGAATGAATGTTTTTTGGGGAAAAGAAAACGCTCTTAATTTTACACAAATTCACACAATATATTGAATGAATTATTATTTAACTTTGTGTAGATCATAGTTTGTAAAATATAATAATTCATATTTTATGGTATAGACCAATAAATTAATGATTTATTTATTTAAATCACTGGACATGCTTCGTTGTTGAAGAAGCATGATTTTAAACCTGATATTTGAAAGTGAAAGTCTGGGAAAACAGGCAGGGTTCAGGAATCCAAGTCCTCTGTTAACTTTTTGTCTTACCACAGGTGAAAGGATGTCATTTGCATATCACTCTGTTTGTTGTGCTACATTCACAGGAAAAATTTTGAACCTTGAGATGATGATGATTGGCTGCGTCAAATAAATGTTTGATGAGACTGTTGTTATTTGACCTTTTTTATTTGTTATTATTTTTATCTCAGCTTTTAGATGTGTGCTTTTGAAAGTAGCATTACGCCAGAATAGATGAATAATGAATGGACTCAAGGTTGTGTGGTTTCTGGTGCTGTTTTCTTGCGTTTGCTCAGGGGCACAAACTACTTCCTGTGCTAACATCACCTCAATTGACACTTCAATTACACTGCTTTAGCTGCTAATGTATTTACTTTATCTGAAAAAGGTTTATATGCATCACTGTAAAACTACATAATTTACATACACATTTTGTCCCCCCCCCCACTACATCTCAAATGATGTACAGTATTGTATTTAATAGCATTCTGCCTTGATGGTAGGACATTTTAAATGTTTTTGGAGTAAAATGGCATAATCACAGCTGATTGGAAATTACACACAATAATGTAAATATTAAATATTTTATGTATCATATACTAATTTAGAATAATAAATATTTTGCTCATAAGTGATATTTTTCATGATTTTTATTTCCTTCACACATTGTGTGACACTGTTGTGTCAGTTCAATAAACAAGCACACTAACTTTTCAAATAAATGAATGAATGTTTTTTGGGGAAAAGAAAACGCTCTTAATTTTACACAAATTCACACAATATATTGAATGAATTATTATTTAACTTTGTGTAGATCATAGTTTGTAAAATATAATAATTCATATTTTATGGTATAGACCAATAAATTAATGATTTATTTATTTAAATCACTGGACATGCTTCGTTGTTGAAGAAGCATGATTTTAAACCTGATATTTGAAAGTGAAAGTCTGGGAAAACAGGCAGGGTTCAGGAATCCAAGTCCTCTGTTAACTTTTTGTCTTACCACAGGTGAAAGGATGTCATTTGCATATCACTCTGTTTGTTGTGCTACATTCACAGGAAAAATTTTGAACCTTGAGATGATGATGATTGGCTGCGTCAAATAAATGTTTGATGAGACTGTTGTTATTTGACCTTTTTTATTTGTTATTATTTTTATCTCAGCTTTTAGATGTGTGCTTTTGAAAGTAGCATTACGCCAGAATAGATGAATAATGAATGGACTCAAGGTTGTGTGGTTTCTGGTGCTGTTTTCTTGCGTTTGCTCAGGGGCACAAACTACTTCCTGTGCTAACATCACCTCAATTGACACTTCAATTACACTGCTTTAGCTGCTAATGTATTTACTTTATCTGAAAAAGGTTGATTTTTACATCATACAATTTTTTTTTCTCTAAACTACTGTATATCTCCTCTTTCGCTCATCTTATTTCTTGGCACTTATTCATATTATCTCTGACCTCGGTCTCCCCTGCTCTCCATCAAGTCCAGTAATTGGGCTGCACTCTCTCTGTCTAGTCGACTAGTTGTTGTTGTTGTTTGTTGTTTATGCGGGTGTTGTTTTTGTCACCAGGGTTGAGGTGGGTTGCTGAGACCCTGTTGATTGTGGCACATTGCCAGGTGGTTAATAAGCTGAAATGTCAGCCATCGACTGTGACCAGTAAAGATATTTTTAGGAAAAGATTATTCTGGAATGAAAGGGAAAAATGGGAGCAAAAGAAAAGGCATGTGAAAGCACAGAAAGCGGTAACTGAAGTAATGAAACCAACATATAATTGTTGTAATTCGCTTTTCATTAAAAATGAATAATAACCCCGTTTTTAGAGACCAGCTGTGGCATCAGCTTTTACTTTTATTTTTTAGCATGGAAAGTCAAAGCACAAGTCAATGCAATGTAAGCTGATGCTGCAGCACAGAAGGGTGAAACAATGTGGACAGTCCTGAGTTTATATCGATATCAAATGGCAAGAAACAGTATTTAAATGAGAGCAAAATGAAGCTTTTGGACAGATAGGGCAGAGATGGTTCCAGAAATAACTGAGGAAGGCTATTATTGTTAAAGCAGATTAACCAGGAGTCCTGCGATACACATGTCAGTCTCTCACAACACTGTTCTCTCATCTTTACCCTCGGCGGTTTGGCCTCAATTCACACAGCAATCATGATTTATACCATCAGGTCGACACCTGCAGTGATTTTTGAGTCAAATTCATCTCGTGCGATGAGGTTAAATGCAGGGAGAATCTCCACCGTTACTACTTGTGTGTGCTGAAATGTCCTCAGTAATTGAAAAGAAGAACAAAAAAAACCTTTTCAGTTGCTGCTCAAAAAAATTCTACCAGATATTTTCCAAGCTCAAGACTGACTTTTCTAAGAAATGCACATGAAACAAAAGTCAATCCAATGGCATGCCTAAGATTCCTCAAATGCTCTTTGTCACTTAACACAGATTCAAAATCATGTTCACAACTAAAAGTTACTCTAATCAAAACTTGCATGTGTTCAAATCTATAAAGAGGCATGTAAGCTGGACATCAGCTGGACTAGACTAAAATAAGTATATAAAATGATAAATGTTTTGGTTTTAAAATATTTTAACGCTGCCTTTTTTTTTTTTTATAATATATAGATTGTTTATTGTATTTTATATTTATTTTATATTAGAATTATATGTACATAAATTACAAATGAAGGAAGAGTAGCACAATTTTACAACTGACAAACCGTTTCAGACTTTTTCCCCTATTAAGTAAATAGGATCTGTGCTTTCTGCCTGACCAAGATGAGTATATAATGAATTTATTTCAAAGATTTGTTCATGTCCAAAACACGACTATGCCAACTGATGTGAAGCTCCGGAATTGCAGAGGTGTTTAATTTGTGGTGGAATCCATTCATATAGAAATATAGATAAAGGATCCACAAGCTTTTCTTGCAACTGTAATTTTTGTTTGATTGTTGTTTTTTGGGAACTGCAGAAATTCTGTTGGTGAAGAACTCTAATCCAACTTTTGACAAAATACTGTCTGAAATATCAAATGCTTTTTGGCATATTGTAAGAAGAAAGAGGGATTGTTGAAAAAAATTACAATTCCCATAAAAATATTCACATAAAAAGACCAGATTTTGCCTTGTGAGGATCCATAAAGTGTTTGAGTTAGACAATAGCAGATTATTTTAATATTTCTTTTTTTGTGATTTTCTCCACTTTTACCATTCTGATATGAATCCCGATTACCTATAACAAGCTGTTTGGCTGTATGTGATTGAGCCTGGTATGTGACAATGACTGTGTGATCTCTGATTTCCAGCACCCTACACACCTTCCCTCCATAATGACCCTCGAGGCACAGGGGAACCTGTGTCCAACCTCCGGTCCTGCCACTACAGTCCTGTCTTTTACCTTTTGGACAATGGTAAGAATGTGTCTGGACCCTTAAAAACACCCACACACACCCAGCCCGTGGCTCATGTGCTTCTCCGTGTAAATCTGCGTGTGTGTGGGTGTTTGTTTGGGGCTTGCATGCTGCAGTAGAAGTAGCCTCACGCTCATAGTGCCACGCTCCATGCTGCTGAGGTGTAGGTGTAGGTGTGTGTGAGTGCGTATATGAGTATGTGTAAGTGTGCTTCACGTGTGGCTATTGTAGGCATGTGTGTGATTGAGGCATGGTAGTAGGTAGTATATATTGTGTGTGTTGATGAGAGGATATTGTGAGTGTAGCCCAGATAGAACGCTGATCGTTGAGGTCCAGTGTGGTCAAATGACCCAATTTTTTAACATTTAAATTAAGTCTGTATTAACTTTTACCGTATGTAGTTTACATTGGCTGACTTAACAGGATTATTTTTGATCTTACTGAATTTCAAAATTAAATTCAAATTCAAAATTCTGTAGTTCGATTTAAAAGTGCATGAGTGTGAGTTTGCTCTTTAGAATGAGCAGTACATCAGTCCTCTCTTTTCACCCAGTTGTATTTATTTTTTTAAGTAATTTTTTCAGTCCAAACATAAGCATTAGTGCTTTTGACAGGGCTGGTTTGGGTTTGTGCCGCAGGGTAAACAGGGCTAAAGGCATTAAAACATTAAGGAAATGTTCTATTCAGTACTCCCATAGTGTATACTTGCAAAAAAAAAATATATATATATATATATATATATACACACTACACAAACACGACGATGAAGATAGGTTAGATAGATAAATTATCTTTAATAAATCCACAGAAGGTAAATCGTAGAGAGAAGGGTGAGGTGGCAAGGAGGATAAGGAGATGGCGAAGGGATGGTGAAGGGATGGCAAAGAGCATGCACACCAGAGAGATGCAGGAGGAGGTTCGGGAGGAGGACGACAAACAAAATCCAGAGAGGTGCAGGGGGAGGAGATGACCAGGGAGGAGCCTTGAGCAGGAGAGTGTAGGTGGTGACCCAAGCCACAGCCAGGACTGCGCTCCATGGCGGCGTCACTGGAGGGAGGAACCAAGGCGTGATGGGAACACACACTGCCATGGGGACGAGTGGAGGCAACGACGACGATGGAGGTGGAGCCCATGGCGCAGACAGAGCACAGAGGAGGTGGAGTGATGCCAAGGATCCAGGCGAAGCGACGATCACCTGAGATGTAGGTGGGGATCAAGGGGCCAGAGGGCGAGCTGGAGTGACCAAGGAAGGAGGCGGAGCCTGAGGGAGGGTGGAGCGGGCCGTAGCTGAAGGGGTAGAGGGCCGGAGATCAGCGGACGGCCCGCAAGTCCACAGCGGAGGTGTGGCGAAGTCTAACCCAGGTGGAGCCGACTGACCGAGGGAGCTCAGCGAGGCCGAATGGCCGATGGACCATGCCAGAATCGTGGGAAGGAGGAGCGCAGGAGTCTGGACGGCGGGACGAGGTTGAGCTGAGCCATCCGAGGCTGGAGGCGGAGCCACGGGCTCCTCAGCTCCAGGAGATGACGACTTCCGGCAGGCCCGAGATGGAGCCCCACCACTGAAGGTGACATAGAGGGACTGGCGGGGGACTGACTGATGGGGGACGAAGATGACTGGACTGCAGAAGTGGCTGAGGACTGAGGAGAATGAAGAAATGCACAAAATCCAAACAAAAATAAAAAGTCTCTTAAAGCAGCTTGGAGAGGAGGTGGGAGAGGGAGGCTGGACAGGACCAGCGAATGACAGATGAACAGAAATATCCAGGCTTAGGGGAAGCAAAGTCTCTAACTCTCCAAACTGAAAAACAATGTCCAAGTCCAATAAACACTCACTCTCAGTGGCGGGAGGGTGGGCAGGGCTCGCATCCATACCCACGAGAATTCCCTCTAGCACGTGCGGTGTTGTCGGCTCACACACCTGGTCAGACGCGATAATCGGCTCAGGCTCCAGGGCCATGACAGGCTCAGTCGCTTCTTCTCGCAATGGCTCATTCATCCCGGTGGGCTCTGGCTCTCCGTCTGTGGTGGGTTCAGGCAGACGCTTCGTGCAGCGGAGTGGTGACTGGCTGGGCACTGGGTCTGGAGTTGGGCTGGTGACGTCCTCAACGGTGAAGGCTGATCCACAGGAAACCAGCACTCACTCCACATAGTCGGCAAAGCTCCCTCGTGGACCCTCTCTGGACAACTGCGCTTGTGTGGCTGTGTTCAGTCCGGCATGCAGGAACGTGCACAGGCAGTCGTCCGGGAAGGTGGTCTGATTGGCGAGACCGAGGAATTCTTCAACATGCTCCTCAAGGGAGTGGGTTGCCTACTCAAGGCAGAGCAGGTGGATAGCGGCAAAGTGATCCATAGACAAAAAAACAAACAAACACTGACAAACCGAAAAATAAACTGGGTAAATCACGCCACTTAATTAACTTTATATGTCGGGTCTTCTGTCACACTACTGAGTTGATAAACACACACGAACACGACGATGAAGATAGGCAGTCTTTAATAAATTCACAGAAGGTAAATCCAAACATTGAGTTACTGGAAAAACTGTTAAATTGTTCAAACAGAAAACATTAACAAGAACTTTGTCTCAAAATATATTTGGTGATTGTATTGATTCCTATCTGTTACATAAATCCGTAAAAAAAAATGTAATACTAATAGTAATTACTAATAGTAGTAAATAGTAGTAGTAGTAGTAGTAATAGTAATATTAGTTTAACTTTGCACAGAATCGTGTTGCTGCACAAATCAGCCAAATTTGCACATGCATAGTGAAATACGGATGTTAAAGAAAATAAAATTAAATGCACCTTTAGCCCTGTTGTACCCTACCATTTCAATTTCGCTTGTCAATGACTATGATTAACAATATCAGTTATAAGATGTAGCTTTTTTGCAAGATCTCACTGGCCTCATATTGTACAGAATGACAAACAAAATCTGTAAAAGAAAAAAACTGCACAGTATGCACTATGCTTTAGTTAGACCTATGCTAATAATGTTTTTGTTCACTTTTGAAAATGAGCATGTGTATGGCCTTAAGTTTTGGCTCACTTAAAAAAAAACAACTAGGCCACTACAAAGGTCACCAAATTGGTGATGCTAAGTAGTGACGTATTCTTTTGCCAAACAGAAGTAAATGAATGTATTTTTGATGAAAGGCTTACAAGAGAGATAAATGCTAAAGATTTGACGTTTTATTTCAGCAAAAACAACACTGTGGCTGAAAAATTCTAATGCATGCTTCTGAGAATGAAATTCCTCTGAATTCATTGTAGAGTCTGGCGTCGGGATCTTTACTCCTGAAGTATATCCGCCTCTACGAATTAGCAGAAGATGACGTGAGCTGAAAGCAAAGGAGTCGGTAATTCATGCAAATTGCAGTGCAGGATAGCAGAAGAAATTTTTTGAGATGATTCCAAAAACAATCCCGAATTACCCTTCATCCGAGTCAGGCTCACAGAGGAGTCAATGGGATGGAAGCTCGGAACGTTCTAACGAGCAGCTAAACGACTCCTGAAATCTTGCCCATGGAAAAAAAAATAATACAGGGTGGCCTTTTGAGGTCTGACGTTGAAATCAGTGGATGCCAGCTGTTATGTTTGCCATTGTAGCTGTGCCACTGGATAACAGTAACAAAAGATGTCCAACATGGGTTTATTCAGACAGAGATGGGTCTATAAACACAACACACACACACAGAATATAATTTGCAAAATGGCTTTAACGTGTTGCTCTTATATCAACATATACATAGCCCACACTTCCTGTGGATCTTTCTTTCATGTTTACTCACCTGGACATGTGTCCAGACTGATCTTATCGGTGTAATGGGAAGCATTCCACATCTAAGGCACAGGTTATTGATCCCAGAATTTTAATTACTGCCATTTCCAGGAGCAATTTCCGCTTTGTCTTACGCTTAAATCTCGTCCATCTCCACAAACCTGGAAGAAAAGACAGAAAGAGAATATATACAGTATGTATATATATATATATATATTAATCGTAGACCTTAAGTAGAGCTCATTATATTTAACTATATTTATATATTTAATTTATATCTTGAGGTTTTAAAAAAATACAGTGATTTAAAGGGGTCCTATTATGCTTTTTCACTTTTTCAACTTTAGTTAGTCTGTAATGTTGCTGTTTGAGCATAAAAAAGATCTGCTTTTTTGAAGTCCACTTCAAAAGGAGATATTTTATTTAACAGAAATCACTTTTCAAAGTAAAAGAGCATAATAGGACCCCTTTAAAGAACCGTGAAATCAAAATTGGAATATGTCTGTTCATGTCTGTTAGCAACTCCTAAAAGTTGAAAATGTCAAGCATATATATTTGTATGCAAAAAATATATATATTTGCGAATTCTATTCTGTGGAATGTTTTCAAAGCCTTTTTACTGGAAGAGATTTTTTTTGAAGTGATGATAAAAGTAAACATAAATCCAAAGCAATCAATTTACAGTTAAATTTAAATTCAAGATTTCTTGCTTTGTGAAGAATGACCCACTCCATATTCCTGTTTCATTGGGAAATGGCAATACCAATGGGTCAATGTTTGGTTGGTTAGTATGATCCAGTTAGCAAGGGCTAGTTGATGCCACTAGTGCACCATTTGGTCATGGTCAAATCATCTTCCATTCAAAATGAAAATTTTTGCAAGTAATATAAAGGACTCTTAAATGTGTAAAACGGTGGCCTTGCCCCAGCCAAGATGAATGGGAGTGCTAATGGATAGCTTTCTCCAGATAGACCTCCTCGATAAACATAGGAAAGCAAGTTGCATTCATCAGACCATTTCGTGGTGACACCATTAGCACCATGTTGAAAATGACTTTCTAAAATCACACCCTACTTTAAAAACATTTAATCGAAATGATGCTTAGGAGGAGAGTATTCTGCTCTGTGTGTTTTAGTGTCCTGGAGTACATCATATAAATAGAAACTTTGAGAGACGTTCTTTGGGATAACATGCCTGGTTATTAAATTTTTTTGCTACACAATGGAAACTAATGTTGAATTAGTATTTTGGATCCACTCGTACATATATTTTTTTTAATTTTCTGTTAAATCCCATTTCAGCAGTAATCCTACAATATATTAGACATTCAGTTCAGTATACACTCTAACCTTTGCGGTGCAAAATGCTTGCAAAATGTTGAGCTTACTTTGTTTATCTTTTTACACTTTAATTTGAACCTCTGTGTTTATGTTTACTAATTGTGTATGCATGCACACGTGATTGTTTTCTGTGTGGTTTTTGTGGTTTCTGTTCAATACAATACAATAGATCCAACCTGTTACGTTCTATTGTTAAACATTTTACAGTTATTTTGATTAATTCATGCGTGTTTTTTTCCTTATCAACATGGAAGGAAATGGAAATTAAAAAAATGGATTATGAGTTATACGTTTGTACTTAGATGTGTTCTGCATGCGTGTGTTTGCTTGTCTAAAAACAGACAAATCTGTTCAGCTGGTGGCAGTATGCGATCAGGCATGACTGTCGAATGAAACAATCACATGCATGTGTTACACTAAATGATTTTCTTTCTTTCTTTATTCAATTTTAATTTGAGCTGATCTCTTTAGTTTGCCTTTTGTTTTGTTTTCTTAAATGGATTAATTGCCCTTTCTGTCCTATTTTTGTTTCAGTCAAGGGACCAGGCAGAAAGTTAAGTCTACCCACAGATCTTAAGACTGATCTTGGTACGGTAGGCCGAAAGCGAGCAGATCTTTTTCTTTATTATTGCCTTCGATGCATCAACTCTCTATGTTTCCATCCTGTTGAGAATGACACGGTGAAGCCCCTTGTCTTTGCATTTTAAAGTTCATATTTATTGCATTTTTATTCTTTCACTTTCTTCTCATCTGAATCCATGGCGTGGCACAAAAGTTTCCTCCTCACATCTCTGCGTGTGGCCTTTTAAAATTATTATTATGCTTCTCAATGTACATTTTGCAAGTGTTTACAAAGGTGGTTTGTTCAACATACTCATTCTTAAGTTGAGAAAAGGTATCGCTCTGAAATCTTGCTCTTTCGCGACTGGTTCATCCTTTACGTCTTAAAGGCCTTGCTCCATCGTAATTGGGTCATTCTATACCTCAAAACATGCTCTAACCCTATTGGACCATTCTCTAACTCTATGAAAGCCTGCTCATTTGTGATTGGACCATCTTCTACCTCTGAACAACATGCACTAATGTAATGAGACCATTCTCTGCAAGTGAGCTTGCCTCATCGTGACTTGGTTCATTCTTCAGCCTTTTACGGAAATACTCCGAATTGTCTCACTCTGTCTCTTTTGTTGAGTATCTTTCCTTGTTCTCTTTTCCTTTTTTCTTCCCTCTTGTCTGGCTTTTTGTTTCATGCTAGGCTGTAACTAACACACTTCTCGCTGAGGGCTGAACAATTTCCTCTCCAATTTCTTGTGCCAAACTTGACCTAATGAGTAATAATGAAAGTGTTCCTTCAACAGGTGAAGCTGTGCAGCATTACAAAGGAAAATAGACCATCTGGGCCATGAGTGATTACACTTGTTTCTAATCCTCGAAGGTTTTGATTTGTGCTTGAAAAATATTACAAAGCACTGTAGAGCCTTGGGTCATTTAGTAATATGAAAATATTTTGAAGGTTTAGGCCATAAAAACAGAAAAATTACATTAAAAAATCAGTCATTATTAAAAAGCCGATTTATGAGTGACATTGTGACATATACGGTAAAATACTGGCAGCTGTGGTTGCCAGAACTTCATCGTGAAAAATATGGTAGCAACATTTTACGTTTTACAGACTTAACTTAAATTCACAATAAAATACCGTATTTCATTAACTGATGTAATATTAATAAACCAACATATTGAAGTACTAATATCTGTTTTGAACCATTGTAATGCACTGATAACCACCAAAAACTGGTGGTGATGAGAAAGTCACATGAT
>NW_015628913.1:969286-984970 GCF_001515625.1 Sinocyclocheilus rhinocerous
AAGAAACATGTTATTTCAACAACAAAAAAACAGTGTAGTGTCATGCAGGGAATTCTGGGAGTGTCAATTTACGTTTTTTCACTGTAAATTATACAATAATATACGACTTTTTCTTTTTCACTTCCAAAAACCGTATTTCTAACAGTATTTTACTGTAAAATTACATTAAATGTAATTACATTTATTCACCGTATATAGTATGGAAACTTACTGTTAACCAATTAACAGGTTGTTACTGTAGAATTTTTTACAGTCTTTTACAGTGTGTTGTGTGAGTGTAATGTATGTGTGTGTGACTGAGATAGAGAGCTACTGTGTGTGTCTTCTACTGACCCCAAACTTTTAAATGTTAGTGTATAAATTATACACTATAAAACTTGCTCATACAAGAAAATATGAACTAGCAAATGTAGTCTTTAAAATGATGATTTTAGTTTCTCAAACGTACTACAGATGGTGTTCTTAATAGTGCTTTGTTTCACCATGAGTCAGTGTCAAAGTTCTGGTTGCCAAGTCTACAGTGCTATATAAAAATGACTGAGTAGAAATCCCACTAATATGAAATGACAGCAGACAGTCGTGGATTTGGATGGCTGCGTTGGCATGAAAATGATTGATAGATATAAAATGGAGGGAGGGAGGGAAATATACAGCTAGAATGTCAGAATAGTCAGGAGTCCGTCAAAACCTAGAGGATACTGTGGTAGATATAAACAAGTTGCCTCCAACTGAGAGGTTCTGGCTACAGGTTGTCTCTCGCAGGTAGACACCAGTAAGACTTTGATCCAGGTGTGTTGGAGGTGTTGCTGAAAAATTTGCTGTTTTAGATGCAGGGAGTTTGAATCTGGGTCTTTTCCTGAATACTCAACCAGACCTCCCTCAACAAACTGCATAAATAGACTGCAGATGGAAGCTTCTGTTTTTCTGTAAAATCAAGTCCTCCACCTTCGTTCTTTCAAGTGTCTGAGTTTAGAAGGGATGAGAAAGCCTCTCAGAATGCTTAATTTTTTTGAACAGCTGCCATTACCTGCAACTTTCCTTTCCTTTTCCATGTTTTTTCTCTTGTCCCTTTTCATTTATTCTTTTGTATTTTTACTTCTCTTTTTCCTGTTTTGTTTGTTTGTTTTCCCTTTTTATTTCCTTTTTCCTTAACATTTCCACTTTCCTTTTCCTGTCCTCCATTTCCTTTTCCTTTTATCTTTTTATTTTCCTTTTTCATTTCCCTTTCACCTCCCCCCTTTTTTCCATTCCATTTTCATTTTCCCTTCCCTTTTCTTTTTAATTTTTCCTTTAAATTTCTCCTTTTCAAATCAGAAAAATTTTTGGCTGATTAAAGTTGGTATTAGTTGACTGCTTCCTCTTACTGTTAAGGCTTCTCTCTCCTTTGCGGCTGCATTGTTTTCATCCCCACTGCCCTCTTCATCTCTCTTTCTCTCACACACACTCTTCTATTTCTAATCTCATTTGGGTTTCTTGCTAATGCTATGCCCGTTGTTACAGATCATGTGAATGGACATTGCACTAGCCCCACCTCCCAGCCCTGTCTGACTGGGAGGGCCAGAGTCCCGGGGGGACCTGAAGGGCCACGCCTCGCCCGCAGGGGGCCTGGCCGACCGCCCTTCCGCAAGGCCCAGTCCGCCGCATGCATGGAGGTCTCTTTGCCTGTGTCCTCCCTCACCGAAGGTGTGTGCTTGTTCTCCAGCTCCTTTATCCCTTTAATCCATTTACCCTTTTTTTTCTTGTATTCCCCCACTGTCCCATCCCACTTATGCATGTTTAACTCTCATCAAGGGATACAAGGAGGTGGGTATGAGGTTTTATTGCTGTGTTTTCTGATCCTTTGATTTCACTGCATTTTCTTTGGTTTTATTGTTTTGTTTTCCACACTTTTGGAAAGATTGATGATTACTAAAGCCCTATCATGCCACACAGGAAGCATATCCCTTTTCCACTTAGCCGGTGCTCAGCCAGGGGACCTGTGGATCTCTTCCAGCACCGCCAGAGCTGCATTTGAGAGCCGAACAATGCTATAACTGCCCACAAACAAATAGGGTGCATCATGTTTTTTTGTTTGTTTGTATTTTTTTACAGGGATAGTCTTAAAGGAATAGTACCCTCAAAATTTAAAATTCTGTGATCATTTACTTACCCTCATGTTGTTCCAAACCCATGTAAATTCCCTCTGTGGAACCTTAAAGGGATAGTTCACCCAAAAATGAAAATTAGCCCATTATTTACTCACCCTCAAGCCGTCCTACGTCATCCGCCCGTACTTGCCTCCGTGTACAACAGTGAGTGCAAGCTAGATTAAATTGATTATTACGTTTTAAATATGGTTATTTTTCTTACAAAAATGCATCAATTCGCTACAGGTGGACTTTGTTCACCCCCCGGAGCCGTGTGAGGCCCTTTTATTATGAATGGATGTGCTTTATTTCACTTCTTTTGGACTGAAGAACTGCAACAACCGCTGACTGCCATTAAACAGCTTGGAAGATCAAAGACAATTTTTATATAACTCCGATTGGATTCATCTGAAAGAAGGAAGTCATATACGCCTAGGATGGCTTGAGGGTGAGTAATTCATGGGCTAATTTTCATTTTTGGGTGAACTAACCCTTTAAAGGTGAGTCTAGGCAAAATCATTGATACTGACAAGTCAGTCACAATTAAATTCCATTGCATCTTTTTTTCCATGCAATAAAAGTCACTAGTATGGTGGCATACACTCAATATGTGACAGAATGCACATACTGTGCTTGTTTCCCTTTAAGAATGTTACAGTAAGTTGTGTGTTGAGGGGGTTTCCCCTTTAAGAGATTTATGCTTGTGTTTTAGTTGAACTGCATCAAAATGGTTCAGCTGGTTCACGGCTTTGTGAATCCAATTTCAATGTTGCCTGTGTTCATTTAAACGCACTGACACCTACATGTGGTGACCCTAATGCTCTTGAATGTCAGAGTTATTTGTTGTTGTGATTTGACTAGATGATGGCCAATGCAGTCACTCTCAAGTTACCAGAGTTTTAGTAACACTAAGCTGCAGTGTGGTTTGCCCAGGCAGAGACACAGTTTGCGTGTCGGGGTCACTACATGTAGGTGTCTGTGCGTTTAAATGAACACAGTCACTGTAGAAATTGGATGAAAAGCTGTGAACCGGCCGAATCACCTTAATGCACTCCAACCAAAATGCAAGCATAAATCTCTTAAAAGGGAAACCACCTCAACACACAACTTAACATTCTTAAAAGGTAACTTAACCTCACAAGCACAGTATGTGAATTATGTCACATCTTTAGGTAATTCTTCCTAAAATCGCCTTTTGTGTTTCAAAGGGAAAAAAGTCATATAGGTTTTGAATGACAATTTATGTCCATTTATTTGTATCGGAATGGGACTAGATTGGGCTCTGGCACTGGCACCATGTTGGTGGAAAAGGGTTAACAAAGTATCTTATGCACCAATTACCATACTGCATTTTTGCTGACATTTTGGTGGAACGTTTTTGTGATCTCATAATAGGTTTGTGTTATAAACTTTAATTAAATTTAAATCCCATTTATCCTGATTAAAGTCAGTATTTGGATGAATGGGATACATTTTGATGAAGTAAGTGTATTATTTTTATTAACCAGCCTTTCAAAAGTCATCAAAAGTAAAACTAAGAGAAGAAAGAAAGAAACGGCACAAACCTTTCAAAGTGTGACTCACAAAAACGACTCTGCTTTTCAAGCTTTGGGGATCTTCTGTCCCTTTTATGTTTGAGACCGTATTTGTGCTTCAAACATGGAGGCTGAGGCAGACACTGCTGTGAGCCTAATTATACTTTCTGTTTTTAATGCTTTTTATTACTACCTCTACACATAGTAGTTTGACAGGTGGGTTGATGATGTGAATGAAAAAATTAATGTAGGCAGTCTCTGAGCAAGCTTAGGTTGGAGTTTACACAACGATTATGGTTGCGGACTTATTTCTCTTCGAGCGTCTTTCTTAATGTGAATTGAAATTGCAGCCGTTTCCTCTGGATCACTAGAAGGGAATTTACCAAAATGAAATACATGGACAATCCAATCAACACGACACGTTTCTACAAAACACATAATCAGAATATGTGTGTATGTTCAAATGTTTGTTCTTATCACCTCCATGTTTAAATGTTGGAGTGTGTGTTACAAGAGCCCTGATTTAAAGGGGTCATATATTGAAAAAACAAATGTATCTCTTTCTCATCTTTCTCTTCCTGCTGCTCTTCATATCCTTGAACCTCAGGATAAAAAAATATTATTATTATTATTATATTTAGGTCTATTATATATATGCGATATGACTCCTTTAACTGTTATCGTGGGCTTGCACACAGGCAAACGTGACTTCTGTATGTCTTTATCTCATGTCAATTCTTTGTCCTTGTCAGTCATATATGTCCCTATAGCAGATGTCGTGTTCATATTAGCATGGTCTGTACAGCGGTAACACATCACTTAGATCATATCCTCGCTTGGGCACCGACTTCCTGTCATTAACTAATCCAATCGCAGCGATAGGCAGTGTCTCCTCCTGTGCCGTCATCTGTGTCCATAATCCTGTTTACGTGAAGGACGCCAACCAGGACAACCAGCCCAAGTTGAAAAGCAGTGTACACATAGTGTCACAGAGTTCATAAGGTTTTCACGGTGGCTGGATGGTTCCCAGAATTACCTTTTTAACCTAATATTCTATATTTGATTTAATTTTGGAGAAAAAATTATGTGATTGCTCACAATCTAGTAAAAATACCTTCCCGTCACCGCCTTTTCTTTCTTTTTATTTCCACCTGGACATTCTAACAGTATTGAAATCTCAATATTCATCTTTGAATCTCTTCTGCACAGACTCCGCTTGAAATTTTTTAATTGAATAATGTTGCGATATTCAAATGAATCCATGTCTGTCTAGATATAGACATGGCTAATTTATTTTTCTCCCCACTTGGAAAAGTGTTATTGTCCGTTAGAGGACTGCCTACCGCTTCTTTGGTCTCAACGCATGGCGTGCGTCCCTATCGCTACGGTAACAGGCATGTGGTGCCGCAGTGGGGTCGCTGGGATAATTAAAGGTCAATTAGCAGCGAGGAGAGCCAGGCCGTCACTAATGAGACACGCTACAGGAAGAGAGAGCTGCGGGAAGTTGGGATACATAGTCTTATATAAACAGCATTAAGGGTGGAAAGACACACACACACACACAAACTTGATGTAAGCAAAATGTTAGAAAATAAGGACAGTTACAGAAATGTGTTGCAAGTCATTGAATAAATGGTAGTAAATAAGACTTTAAATCATTCCATTGTGTCCTTGACATCCCATTATCCCATTAAAATCTACTGAGTCACATCCCTTTTACCAAAACGATTCATTTAGAGCCTTTTCTGCAAGTTACATCATAAAGGAAGTTTGTGGCGATTAGTGGGCATCTTTTTGTGAGTTAATCATTCAATCACACACTTTGTTGATTTGATTTAACATGAATCATTTGTTGACACATAATTTGTTAAAAAAAAGTTAAGACCACATTAAATTTTACATGGGTAAAAACAAGTTAGACTAGTGAGAGATAGACTACAGTGTTTACAATGGCATGCTTTGTATAAAGGTCCTAGATTACATGTAATTTTCATAACCCAAAACTTTCAAACAGTTTTATGGAGTTTTTGTCTACTGGAAGACTTTTTGAAAGATGTGTTGTCAGCTGAACAGTTGGTAAGCTGGTAAACAACAGTACGATCCAATGAATACACTTTACTTCTATAATTCACAGCCTTGTTTTCATTGCTGTCAGAAATTAAATATGGTGCTGAGTAAAGTCTATAAGTCTATGCAACATTTATGCGTATATACACACACTATAAACACAGAGGAATTCATCAGACAAAAAAAAAAAAAACTTATTTCCACAATCGTTTGCCTGTCCCACAGAGAGAGGGCGTTGTTGGTGTTTCTAATAACAGGTGTGTTATTTGGTTTCCCTGCAGTGATTGACAGTCAGTGACCTCAGCAAAAGAGTCCCAGAGGGAGCGAGAACGAGCGAGCAGATCTATTCTGTCACCCATCTCTATCATGAAATATTCACACTAATAGGCTAACAGGATGGATACGACTAATTATATTCACAATCCCCGCAGATACAGGAGCCGTCAGTAGAATAGGTCGATTTGTGTGTCTTTCCACAAAGTTATATGTGATTTTGTGTGTGACCATTTTGCTCTGTGTGAGATTGGATTTGTGGGTTTGTGTTCTGTTTGCTTTGTGTTATGTTGTTTGGGAAATGAATGCTGTGAGACATCAGTAACCAGTCTTGGTCAGTGTTAATGGGGTAGTTACCCAAAAAATGAAAATTCTGTCATTATTTACTCACCTTCATGTCATTCCAAACCCATTAGACTTTGTATC
The DNA here is from genome assembly GCF_001515625.1 of Sinocyclocheilus rhinocerous. Taxonomy (NCBI): domain Eukaryota; kingdom Metazoa; phylum Chordata; class Actinopteri; order Cypriniformes; family Cyprinidae; genus Sinocyclocheilus; species Sinocyclocheilus rhinocerous. The sequence continues at coordinate 975,714 of NW_015628913.1, forward strand.
TTCTGTGGAACATAAAAGAGGATATTTTGAAGAATGTGCATGCTGCTGTAAACTGTGTGAAAGCACATAGTGAATAGAAATGTCCAAAAAAGTCAACAGATCTCCATACTGTAGAAGTATACATACATATCATATTGTATGCAAAAGTGATGGGTCTCTCATGAGTTATTCATTCATTTTCAAAGACTCTTTTACAGTAAATGACATTGGAATAGCGAGTTGTCTCAGAGAGTGATTTGTTCGGTGTTTTTGTGACCACGCATGTGCAACATCCTGTCGTTCATGACTCAGAAGGTGAACTAATAATTTCCTGTATGGAAAACAGAAATGATTAGTTAACCTCTCGAGTCTTCTGGTCCTAGTCGATCATTATTTTGTCACATGAAAGCTGCATAGGCAATGTAAAGGAAACAGAAATGATTCCATGGGTTACTACAATGATATTTTAGGTTCTGCTTTAAGGCAACAGGCTGGAGGACACAACTCCGACAAGAAGACACAGTTGAGTAGATATTTAATCATTAATCATTTCTCATAATCTGTCTTTGGCTGGTATTATGATTTTCTCATTTGGAATGGTCAAAGTTGACATAAGTAGATGTGTTGGAGAAATTTGGCTACTGGAAATGTAACATGTTAATTCTTTTTAATAACTCTGCTCAAATTAATGAAATTACTTGAATAAAGATTTGTTCATTTTGCTGAACAAGATTCAAAGATCCCAGTCAGGAAAATGATCTGATCTTCCCATCACTAATACACTATATTACAAGTTTTTGAATATTTTGAAGCCAGTATTATAGGTTTGGACTGACATGAGGGTGAGTAAATGATGACAGAAATTTCATTTTTGAGTGACTTGTCCCATTAATTATTGTGATCACAAACACACACAGCTATAAGCAAAGTATCCTTGAAAAAACTATCACAGCCAAGAAAGGATTTCATTCTGTCAGAGCGTTTTTCAGTTTTTTTCTATCGAATCTACTGAAATGTTGTGGGCAGGTATTAGAAAAAAAAATATCAACCTGTCAGGACCCTTTCTTTCTTTCTTTCTTTCTTTCTTGCATATTGGTTTATCTGTTTTCTCTTTATCTTTTTCTGTCACTCTCTGTACACCGTGATGTTCTGGTATATTACAAGTTTTTGAATATTTTGAAGCCAGTATTACAGGTTTGGACTGACATGAGGGTGAGTAAATGATTACAGAAATGATGACAGAAATTTCATTTTTGAGTGACTTGTCCCATTAATTATTGTGATCACAAACACACACAGCTATAAGCAAAGTATCCTTGAAAAAACTATCACAGCCAAGAAAGGATTTCATTCTGTCAGAGCGTTTTTCAGTTTTTTTCTATCGAATCTACTGAAATGTTGTGGGCAGGTATTAGAAAAAAAAATATCAACCTGTCAGGACCCTTTCTTTCTTTCTTTCTTTCTTTCTTGCATATTGGTTTATCTGTTTTCTCTTTATCTTTTTCTGTCACTCTCTGTACACCGTGATGTTCTGGTCATGTCTTTTTCGTGTTTTGGTACACGTCTGATATTTGTGTCTATGTATGTGTCATTTCGTATGCCGTGGACGTGGATCATTGTATTTATGTGTGTGTGATTGTGGCCGTTGGGGTGTCGTGTGTGTGTGTGTGCGTTCAATGGATAGGATATCCGTCCCGACGAGCCATGCTGCAGCAGTTACACGGAGTCAGTATGTACTCTCATGATGAGCATCACATCACCACCTACTCCTGGAGCGAGAGAGGTAAGGAGGGTCTTTTTGAGGGTCACAAGGACCACTCACCCTGTAGCGTCACGTCTCACTCCGTCCCGTCGTGTCGCTCATAGTTGCTTGGTCAGAACCCCTCTCTCGTCACGTTCAATGATGTTCAGAGTCTTCACCTTGCTCTTCGTCTTCAGGTTTGAATTTACACCATAGTTGCTAGCAGCTGAACATTACAATGATGTCTGCTTTGTGTTTCACACCAGCCTCTGTCGATCTGCAGTGTTGTTGGCTTGTAGACATCTGTCCATCACGCACTGTGACATTTCCGAGACACAGATTAAATCTAGTCCTGGACTATATGTGACAAAAAGTGATCTGTCCAAGGCGAGGCTTAACCTGTATCAGGAAAACACTTTCTGTATGTCAATGTCTAAGGGAGATCTAATGATTCTGTCAGTATTATCAATCATCAATGTAGAGGTGAATGCTGTGAGGTCATTCTAAAAACAAATGTCATTCTTTAATGGTAAGGGTTCAAACTGGGGGATAGTGTACACAGAACATAGTAAGGTGTGCTGTCATGACCATGATGCTGGTTTTATGTTTCATGGACATGTGTCAGATAATAGGGAGAAAGAGGACCTTCACAGGGCCATAGGAGAGTCATTCTCAAGAAACAATGTTGTTTGTGCCAGAAAATAAATTAATTTGTTTGCTTGTTCATTTATTCATTCAAAGTTTATATAATTAACCGAAATCCTAAATATACTACAGATTCAAAGTTTGGGGTCGGTAAGAGCCTCTTATGTCATGGCTGCATTTATTTGATCAAAAATAAAATACAATAATATCTGTCATATTGTGTAAAATACTACAACTTCAAATAACCATTTTCCATTGTGAAATATTTAAAAATGTTATTTATTCCTGTGATGGCAAAACTGAATTTTCAGAAGCCATTACTCCAGTCTTCAGTGTCGCATGATCTTCTGAAATCACTCTAATATGCTGATTTATTTGAAATACACTTTCACATTTGATCAATTTAATAATCTGTAATTAGTAAAAGTATTAATTTCTTTAAAAAAAAAAACTTACTAACCCCAAATATTTGAACAGAAGTGTAAAATGCTACATTATTTCAAATCATTTATGTTTTCTTACAATGTCTTACAATTTGAAAAACGTTTTTTGCTGACCTTTCAAGATGTTTTGAGGCTAAATGTGGGAAATGCAATTAATATAAAAATGGTCTTAGCTAGCACATTATATACAGTTAGTTTTTTAGTTAGTTATTTTTTTTCGTTAAAATTTATCACTATCATTTTTTTTCTTATAACAGAGCTGAACTGTTGAGGCATGCAGAACAAAGGGGAACATAAGGAAAGTACAATGGAAAACATTTATTTATTTATACATACTCAACACAATAAAGATATACATCTATTATATAATGTTACTGAGTGCAGTACCATGTTAATTTACTCTTGTAGTTGAAAATCATGGGAACACATATAGCACACAAACAACACTGTTTCCTGAGAATGACCCAGATGCAGAAGTTTAGTATTTAAGTAATAATACATTATAAATAATTATAAAATATTGTAGCTCATACCTTAGAGAAACACAGTTTTTTTTATATTTTTGACATACCTACAAACATTTTGAATTCTCTTCACATCACTACATACACATACCCATTATAAGAAAACAGACATTTGTCATAATGTCAGAACATGGGTTTATGTTATGAGAATGCAGTACACTTTTGATCAGCAGGATGAACACGATTCTCAATGGAAAATGCTACTCAAATTCTAATATAGAATTTTTGCTGCTTTTCAAGATACTGAATGTAAAATAAGATATGACAATAACAAATAATCATATATTATCATAATATAACTTGTATTGCAAAAAAAAAAAAATATTGCCTTTTTTTGCCTGGGTTTTTCAGTGACATGCTTCAGATTAAGGGAGAGAGAGAGTTTAAATAATTGAATGAAGCGTAAATCAGTCCAGAAACATTTTTATGTGTGGGCCTGGCTATATGAATACTGTGTGCAGTGGATATGAACCTGGAAACAATTCAAGGTCAAAAGGACGGTAAAGACACCGAATGGGTTTCAAGTTGTGAGAGTGTGTTCTATGTGTCCTCTGTGTATGTGAATGAAATCTGTGACATGTCTGATCATGTGCACAAGTGAATTTCAATGTTTTAACTCACAATAGATATGTGAACCCTGTCCTGCATGTACATTATTTATTGTTTTACTTTGTCAATAACAAATCTAAAAAAACAATAGAGAGTTGTGTTTGCAATTGCACATCTGTATCACTTTATAACTTGGATTCTGGTTGATGTGGTTTAAATGTAATTGTGAACGCACATATGGAGTGACTCCACTTTCAGTCATTCCACTTTTTAACAGCATAAGGATTCTTCTCCCATATTTTTCTTTTATCTTTTCACTCTTTGATATTCCTTATCTTTTACTACTCATCCATCTGTCTTCCATCTTTCCTGACATTTCTCTTCTCCCCCACCCTCTCTTTCTCTCTCTTTCTCTCTCCCCTTCTCCATTCTTTCTCAGAGAGTCGAGAAAACTCATTCAGCCGTTCCCGGAGTTCTAGCGTTTCCAGCATAGACAGGGAGACTAAAGAGGCTGTAACCACCCTGCAGTTTGCAGAGTCGTATGGGCGTAAGTCAGACACCCTGCCTACGCCATGCTTGTGGGTGGGCACAAGTCTGGGCCTGGTGCTCATCATACCAATGTCCGTTCCTACGGACGAGCAGGAACGCCAGGAAGACCCTGTTACTGTGGCCCCCACTGGTATCTCTTGATTTCCTCCATTTCTAATTCTTGAATGCCCATAAATGCAATGCTCCTATCCTCATGCTTTTGTTCTTTCTCTGGTTTTCCCTCTCAGGCACAGTGTTAATGCTGAAGGGCTCTGTTCTGCGGTTTGGTTTCCTGGACTGTGGGGGCGCTCTTATCAACAGTCCCTACGAGGTGTGGCGGGACCAACATGCCCCAGATGACTCAGATCGACCCCGGAAGCGGAAACTGGTCAACTTCTCGCCCTCATCTTCTCAGGAGGCCAGTGGAGATGGTCACTTAGCTGTAGTGTGTTCGGAGAGGCAGGCCAAGGTCTTCTTCATGCCCTCCCAGGCCTGTCTATATGTGCATAACATCACTGAGTCGTCCTTCGTGCTGCGGGCTGACGTGGTGTCGGTTTGTAACAGCGTTTGTCTGGCCTGCTTCTGTGCCAATGGAAACATAATGACTTTGAGGTTTGCATTAACATTTTGTTGTTGTTGTTTCAATTGGGAAACTATGGTGTAGTGAGTAGAGCTCAGGGCTGGTGAACAGAAGGTTGTTGGTTCTAGGCCCTAATGGAAAAACTACAATTTAAATTTCTAACATCTAAACTGGTGATCATTTACTGACATTAAAACAGAAATAATGATAATTATTATTATGAATGTAATTAAACTGAATGTAATTAAAAAATAATACAGGAACATAATAAATTAAAAACTATATTATTATTATTATTATTATTGATTTAACAAACTGAGGGACAGGTAAAAATGTCTGTCTGTGGTAATTAACAGAATTATTAACTGAACAGAACTTAAGCTCTATTGATCGTCTTTGTGGCATGAAAGGGGGGAAATATAGAATTAATTAAATATTATATATATATATATATATACAGTATATATATATAAATAATAATAATAATTATTATTATTATATCGAAGTTTTCATCCCTGTTATGGCCATGTAAAACCAGTAAACCCTGGAACAGGGTCTGTTTCTAAAATCTATTTACAGCGATAATGTTCTAATTCATTTCTGTACAGAATAATATAAGTGCATTAGCATTAGATATGAGCTTTTAAATCCTCCAGAACACATTTTCTTGATGAGTAAACTGAGGTATCTGTGGTAATCGACAGAATTTGACAGGTTCTGTCAATAGAGATTAACTTATATTGAGCCTGGAACGTTCCTTTAATACCAGCTCAAAACATTTTTGGTATCGATTTTTTAGTTTAATCCAGATTACAGAAACCAGTTCAGTCCTTCAATAAACACTAAACCTCTAGTCAGAAGGGCTGCACTGTGCTTTTGTTGGTTTCATACAAAATCCTGCCTTCAGTGCGGTATAATATTTTCACTGTCATTTCCGATACAAAGGATATTGGAATGCAGTTGCTAAGCCTGTTATCTTATATGTGTATATGTTTTAAAGCCTTCCCAGTTTACGGCCTCTGCTAGACGTCAGCTACCTGCCGCTAACGGACATGCGCATTGCTAGAACATTCTGCTTCACCAACGGAGGGCAGGCGCTGTATCTATGCTCCCCCACAGAGATACAGAGAATCACTTACAGCCAGGAGATGTGTGACAACCTACAGGTGGCTGTGCCTTTGTGTGTGTTCAGGAGGACAGTTGTGTGTGTGGTGTGTGTGTGTGTGTGTGTGCATGCTGATGGTGGTTATTGAAGTGAAATGTCATGCTTGTCATGGATGCTTTGAGCTCTGCTGAGCTGAGCCCTGCTGCATCTCGGCTGTAATTTCTTCCACACCGGTTGTCATTCTGTCCTTTCCCTCCCTCTGTCGTTCCCTCTCTGTCTGGTTAGGATGGGAATAGCATAATGCCATACTATTCATTCTATTTTTGCAGTATGCAGTATGTACCATGTGCACAGTATGCTAATTTTTTTTGTATGCATCCGAACTGAAACGTGTCACTGTTCAAAAGTTTGGGGTTGGTAGAATTTTTTCATTTTTTTCAGTGTTTCAATTCTCTTGTGCTCACCTCCGCTGCATTTATTACATTGAAAATACAGTAAAATATGTAATATTGTGATGTATTATTACAATTTAATATACCTGTTTACTATTTTAATGTAATTTGTTTCTGTGATGGCAAAACTGACTTTTCAGCAGCCATTACCCCAGTCTTCAGTCTCATATGATCCTATAGAAATCAATCTAATATGTTGATTTGGTGCTCAAAAATATTACTGACTATTATCAAAATTGAAAACAGCTGTGCTGCTTAATATTTTTGTATAAACTGTGATACATTTTGCAGGATACTTTGATGAATATAAAGTTCAAAAGAGCAGCATTTATTTGAAATTATACATTTTTTTACTTCCACTTTTGATCATTTTAATATGTGGATAAATAAAAGTATTAAATTATTTCTTTCTTTAAAAAAAAATCTTACAGTCCCCAAATATTTGAATGTTAGTGTATGTATTCCACAATGCAATGTCACTGACTTAATCATTTGTTTCCAGTTAGAATTTTTTTGCCACATTATTTTATTAAAATAATCTAAATTGAATTCAAATAAAAAAAATAACAATAATTATAAAACTTTTGAAGGCTACTTGCTATCTTCTACACGGCAATGTGGCATACTACTGTTTGAATTATTATTAATGCATAGTGCACTGTTTCACATACCATTTTTAAATGTATACCATATTTAATGCATACTGTATAGTATTTAATTCCAAACATAGCCTTTTTCTTTTTAACTGTCTCTGTCAAACACACAAGAGCAAGAAAGTGGTTTTGTCTTGTCAAAACTTTCCATTTTACATTACATTGTGAAATGTGGAACTATACTGACATCTGCTGGTGGAGTTTTGAATCGACTGTCCTGCTGTCTCTTTCATTCCAATATTTGATCGGATTTTTATTCTTCATTAATTGCAGGAGATGTTAGGGGAGCTCTTTACACCCATCGAGACCCCTGAGGCTCAGAACCGTGGCTTTCTCAAGGGCTTTTTTGGCGGCAACGCCCAAACCTTCGACCGAGAGGAGTTGTGTGAGTGTAGTTATTTATCACTCCTCCGTGTGTGCGTGTACAAGCATATTCTCACAGGTTCAGAACTGCCCACTAAGACATGAGGACACTGATTGACATATAAAATGACCGTTTTAATTTGAAAAATCTTTAAATCAGTTTTAATCTGAAAATCTAGAATATTTCTCTCTTTTTCCCTTGTTTAGTGTTATTTTTGTATTATTTATATAATATTATAAAATGTCTTAATATTTTGAATTAGCTCTTATTTTAATATTTTCAGATTCCCTTTTAATGAATTAGTTTAATTACTTTTTAATTACTTTAGTTTTAGTTAACAATAACAACGCTGTCTTGTTTCCCTCTCTCTCCTGCTCTGTAGTTGGTGAGGCAGCAGCGGGTAAGGCGTCCCGCAGCCTGGCACAGCACATCCCAGGACAGGGTGGAATGGAGGGCATGAAGGCGGCAGCAGGCGGGGTGGTGGGAGAACTGGCCCGAGCTCGCATTGCCCTGGACGAGAGAGGACAGAGGCTGGGGGAGCTGGAGGAGAGGACCGCGCTGATGATGACCAGTGCCGACACCTTCTCTAAACACGCTCACGAGGTATGTAGGAGAGCGAGAGTTTTGAAAGAAATCTTTTGTGTCACCTAGGCTGCATTTATTACATACAGTAAATACAGTCAAATCTATATAATTGTTATGTATTGTTACAATTTAAAATACCTGTTCACTATTTTCATGTATTTTAGAATGTAATTTATTTCTGTGATGGCAAAACTGACTTTTCAGCAGCCATTACCCCAGTCTTCAGTCTCATATGATCCTATAGAAATCAATCTAATATGTTGATTTGGTGCTCAAAAATATTACTCGCGCTGATGATGACCAGTGCCGACACCTTCTCTAAACACGCTCACGAGGTATGTAGGAGAGCGAGAGAATGAGAAAACAGAAATATAAATACAAATAAATCTTAATTTGCTTATTCAATCTCTTTGTTTTCACTTTCGCCCTCCACAGCTGATGCTGAAATGCAAAGACAAGAAGTGGTATCAGTTTTAGAGGATCCTCGGGGAGGGTGCGTTTCATGCTCGTGCCACAAGAGGGTGCCACTCTGGTACTCGGACTCTGGTACTTGGACTTTCACTCTTTAAAAGAGAGAGAGCAAGCCAAACGGATGGACTTAAGGGCTGTTCAGCTTCTCTTCTGTCTGTGTATAGGATTGTCTTACTCTTACTGGTTGAAACGGCTAAAACAAGATTACGAAACAATGGACATGTACCATTAGCATTTAAGAGTAAGAGGGGTTCCATACCCATGTTGTAAATCAGACGACATCTTCATTTATGTACAGAGGTTGATGGGGGTCTCCTCACAAGAATCAATTTGGCTCACGCCGTGTAGATACTTGGGAAGTTACGAAATCAACAAGAGTGCATGAAACAAAATGGATGACCTATAAAAACGTAAAACTGCCATATTAAAAAGCAGCATGTTACTTTAAAACAAAAGGGAAATAAAAGATCAACAAATTTTATTTAATAACCTAAGCCAATAATAGAAACTATGACAAAAAACTTTATATTTTTTGAAATAGCAAACAAATATATAAACAAAAAAAAAAATGTAGGCTATACCTGCATTGCTATAAGGCCAATATATATATATATATATATATATATATATATATATAT
>NW_015628913.1:985144-987616 GCF_001515625.1 Sinocyclocheilus rhinocerous
TGTTTTTTCATATTTGACAGCAATTGATCCACCCTCGTACAGCAAATCAAGCCGACGGCAACTCAGCTGGCCACTCTCACAACGTTCAGTCACAAACGCAAACTTTTTCCGTTTTCTTTGCTGCTAGCTCACAAAAAGCACCACAAACTTTTAAAAAGTCTTCAAAAAGTACTTCACCCTCTCCTAGAGACGTATGACGTGACATATTTTTAGAAGTGTGAGTATTAAATTGTATTTGGCGCCACGTTACGAGTGTGTTTCTCATATGTAATACTTAACGTGCCATATTCTAGATGGGTGAAGTATCTTTAACTGTAAACTAGCGATGAATGAACTCATCTTTGCTTGATATTCTGGGCTCTTATGTGTAAATAAGACAAGCCAGACAAACTCAGACAGAAGGGATGGCTCTTCATGCGTGTCTGTAGAAGTACAAATACAGTTTGATTTGTTTTCTAATCCGTCATGATGTTCGTTTTACTTTAAAAGATCAATTTCAGCTGGCCTGTTATTTCGTTTCTAGTCTCTTCGGTTGCCTTGAGGCACGTGTAACAAAGATTGTGCGTTGTTTTGTACCTCGCTGAAGACAACGAGTGAGTGACCTTTGTTTTCTCTGCCAAAGTTTGAATGTATCATGGAGAGATTTCCCTCACATTCCAGTACAAGGGACAACTTGCGTTGGTTTCTTCTTCTTTTTTTTTTTTCTTTTCCTTTAATATAAAGTCAAAACGATGTTTTCTACCTTACTACTGTAGTGTCAGACGATTGTTTGGTTGTGTCTTCTGGTTGTCAGTTGACTGTGGAAATGGTGTTTAGACTGATCAGTGGGCGCTACTGATGAATATTCTTGTTTTTTGAATATGTGTCTGGAAAGATCCAATCGAGCGAGTCGCCCCGCGGTTCGCACGTGGATTAGTGTTACGTGTAAACTAAATCTTCCAGAATCGTATTTGAGACTCATGTTGTGTTTCTATGATTTGTCCTCTGATGACCTCTGACCTTCTAGTGCTTTACTGTAACAATCTCAGCATATCTTCCATAGTCCATGCCTCTGCCCATTTGGCTTTGTAGATACAAGCTGCTACTCAGTAACGTAAATGTTGTGCATTGAAACAAGAACTCAAGTCTCACAAGAATACACATCATCAACCATTAGTCAAACTTGGGCTCTTACGCAATATAACTTTTTTACCTTATGCTTTTGTTGAAATAATAGCTCATGATTAAGGAAGGAAGACATTGCATGTGTGGAGATTTGGACTCAAGAGGACACTCAAGACTCAAGATGCCAAAACCATTTAAAGATGGTCTCTGCTGAAGAAACCTGTGGGTTTTAGTTCATGTTCACCATTATATTTGTTTCAAATGATTCTTCAATAATTCCTCTTCAGTGTCAAAATAAGTAAAAACTGACTCTCACAGACAGGGTGTTTTGTTTGTATGTTCTCAGTTTTTATGTGAAAATGTACAGTTCAACCTGGAGGAGAGCGACATGGTCATTGAACTAAATTATGTGATTTGGATATTCCTCTGTGAATGTCATACCTGTTTAAAGATGGTACCGTGTCTGATATTCTGACTGAAGTTCTGTAGGTCTAACTGTAGTTTCCTCCACCCCAACACCTGGTCCTCTGATACCTTCAGAGAAGGCAGCAACGTCGGCCTTGTTTAAATGGATAATGCCACCTTTCGTTCTTATCGATATTCTAGTAGTGTTATAGAGGTTCTTGAAAATAAAATGGAAAAATATGTTGTTGCAAATCAAATTGAAATAAACATTTATTGATGTACACAACATCATAAGACTTGTTTGTTTCTGTAATATGATGGGCTAGTAAGATGTCAACCAAGAGCAAACCTACAGTGCCAAGTACATAAAATAACTAAATGTGTTTTCCTATATGGATCAAAGAAGATTGCTTAGTTTCATATAAATGCGAATGTAGCGGGAGTAATAATCGGAAAGGGAACTCTAAATTCAGCTGATTACGCCACCCTGTCCAACAGGGAAAATAAATTATGAATTGGTCACCTACAAAGGGCACACAGGAATGTGGTTTCAAAGACAGAGGCCTGAGACGTGGATACCAAAGTACAAAAGCTTTATTTCAACAATAATAAAATACTAACCTTAAAAATCATTAAACGGTAGACCGGATTAGATTTACAAACATAGAATACACATGTAACAACAAAAACCGAGGCTTACCTATGGCGGTAAGCTAGTTTACTGAGCGCAAGGCTCCTATATTGCAAGAATCTAACCACCAGGTGCATAGGTCTCACTACACCAAACACAAACTCACAATAAGATTAAGCGTGAATACACTGCACTCCGTGTCAGAGTCCCACCACCGCACACAAGGGCCTACTACCGGCCTGCCTGGAAGCCTCGGTTCCTGCAATAGAAGACAAAATTAACCAAATAATCTCAAAACAAAAGAAATAATGCTAACAATTGTACAATGCTTA
>NW_015628913.1:988362-989613 GCF_001515625.1 Sinocyclocheilus rhinocerous
CACCTGCTATGAGGTTAAAAATGTCTCATCAAATCGAGGTAGATGTTCCCTACAATTTCATATAAACATACCAATAAAGTAAAGAATAAAAAAATACAAACAAACCCAGGTCAAGCAGAGCAAAAAGAAATATAGATAAAGCAAAATCACACTGAAACAAGGTTAAACCATAAGAAACAAAAACACAAGAAACAACACAAAAGCAAATACAGACTAAAGAACAAATACAAACACAAAGCAAGAATAAATAAATCAGCAATAAACAAAACAAATGCACATAGAAAAACTGGTCTAACGGAGGAGGCCGATACACAGCGCAAACACACGCCAAAGAGCAGTTTTAAGTCACAGGAACTAATGCCAACAAAGCAGCAGCATCAAAGAACGTTGCCCCGCAGGCTGCACTGAACGCACTGGATCCTAATCGAACTATTCCTCCTAAAAAGAATTAAACGTGAAATGATTTACCACATAAAATACTATACATCAATAGCGGTAGTTGCACATACCTTCATGTTGTCGCTATAAGTGTCAGATTAGTTGTCAGATTAGTTCCATGGGGTACAAACCCATTTATATTCATTTTTAATTATTTTAAATTCAAATTATTGAATCTATCTATCTATCTATCTATCTATCTATCTGTTGTTATTGGAATCTCTTCAATATTTATTTATTTATTTTTTTTTATGAGTTGCAATACCGTATTCTTATTTTGTACAAGTTGTAAGCTCATTGTGATAAATTGATCCCTTATGTACAATGAATGCACAGAAGCAGCGCCGACTACAAGGAAGTTGTGGCCTAATGGTTAGAGAGTTGGACTCGTAACCCAAACCTGGCTCTCTCCCACCTTCAATACCACTACTGAGGTACCCTTGAGCAAGGCACCGAACCCCCAACTGCAAAAAAATGGCTGCTCCGGGTGTGTGTGTGTGTGTGTGCGTGCGCACACACACTTTGGATGGGATAAATGCAGAGCACTAATTCCGAGTATGGGACACCATACTTGGCCACATGTCACGTCACTCACTCACTCACAAGTAGCATTTACAGGCGTCTTTCCTCTACCTTTTAGACAGCCAATCAGCTTCCAGTACGCTGCGTCATTGACGTACACAAGGTGAGAACGACCAATCACACAAGCGCCTTGGGTCTGCAGAGATTTTATCACGAGGGGCTCTGGGTTGGTTTGCACACTGAACCGCTGGTGAATGTGAGTATGTGGCGAAATGTATGGTTAGTGTTTTT
>NW_015628913.1:989933-997992 GCF_001515625.1 Sinocyclocheilus rhinocerous
GAAATGTATGGTTAGTGTTTTTAAGCAATGTTTTTTTTTTTTTTAAGAACTCTTAAGAGCATTGTCATTCCGAGGGAGTGATGGTAAATGAACGCGTCCACTACTGAAAGTGTCCTCATCCTCCCTAAACATGTTGAGAAAGCTTTTCCTGCTCATGATGCCTTGCATCATTTTCGTGATACGGAGATCAAAGGCAGCGGCATCGCCCAACTTTAATCTGGGGTCCTGGACTGGAAACAAACATTGTCCTTCCTGCTCGGTTCTTCTTCATACAGACAGTGGACACCACCGGAAGAAAGTGAGTCAGTTCTGCTGAAAGACCAGAATGGGACACTAGGCTTAGTGGTTAAACATCTGGCTAGAAAATATAGGTTGTGGGTTCAAACCTGGATTAAGACACTTGTAATGTTCTTTTTTTTAAGGCAACACACCACATGTGAAAATGGTAAAATTTTAACTATTAGATATCACCATACTTCCCAAGTTGATAAATCACAGTACATTAAGACGATAGTTTTCTGAAATGTTATGCTTAACTATGTAAACGATACATTATCTAATGAAATATACATTAAGTATTTATTTGCATAAATTTTCAGAACAGAAATTTTAACATTGGATGAAGCCAGGTTCAAGATTTAGTTTCATTTGGTTGAAATATTACAGTTTTATCACTCAATAAATCAGAAAATACTGTCAAAAGGCAGGGGAAAAAAAACTGTAAATAAATGTTTTTAGGATATACAATGTTATATAAATTAGGCAAACCCCTCTTTAAATGCCTTCAGAATATAGATTGAAATTAAACTGTAAAGTTACGTGAATATAAGTAAAGATTTCTGGCTCAGTGCATGAAAAAAGCATTTTCAGAAAACATCATTTAAAAATATGTACTGTCATTGAAATCTGCAGACACAAATAGATGTAATAAAATAAACACATACATGGGATGTTTTCTTTCCTCTAGTCAGAAAGAAAAAAGGTTATGGAAGCAAAATAACTAAAAAAAAACAATGGATTTGCCTATGTCTTGCCTTAAATAAAGGTTTCAGCTAGAACCAAAAAATAAAACCACAATAGAACCTCAATATTTCCACCAAGATCATCTTATGCTTTCTTAAGGAAACTATATCGGTGCTTAAAAACCCAGAGACCAATACTCACTTCTAAAGAACCTATAATGCAACATCAACAACTTTTAAAGTCTATAATCTGCCATATACAGCATAAAGAAGACTTACCTGCTGATCCTTAAAGTGATGCAAAGAACCATTGAAGAGATTGTATTAAAGATTCTATTATGCCCCTTTCTACAATATATAATATAAGTCTCAGGTGTCCCCAGAATGTGTCTGTGAAGTTTCAGCGCAAAATATCCCACGGATCATTTATTATATCATTTTGAAAATGCCTATTTTGAGAGAAAGCAGAAACACACTGTTTTCATGCATGTATCTTTAAATGCAAATGAGCTGCTGCTCCCCGCCCCCTTTTCCAGAATAGGACTGTTCCTTTATATTATAATATAATATTTATATTATAATAAGATCCCTTTGCCACGTCACAAAGGGAGTGAAATCTGACGCGTTCATTTTTTCAGACGCTTGCAGAAAAAGGCTTACCAAAACAAAGTTACTGGGGTGGATCCAGATCGTAATGCCCATGAGATTCTTCAGCGCTTTGGGAAGAGACATAGCCTGTGCCACTACACCATCAAAAACAACCAGGTACACACGCATACACACATTCAGTGAGCTCATCACAGTCACTTTGATGCCTGTGGACTGTTTTAAAGGTGAACTATTTAAAGGTGCAATAGGTGATTGTCTTCAGAAACATGTTTTGTTATGCTGGTTGAAAGTCTCTTCACATCCCGATATCGCAGGGCGCTTATGGTCGAATAGAACAAACGTCGCACGTGATAAGAGATACATATGAAATGTGCAGGGGGGTGGGCGACTGGAATTGGGAACCGTGGATGTAGCCTATTATACTAATGTAGTCTCTGCTATTCTGGTCTGTGAGCATATATGCGTTCATGGGGCGTGGCTTTGGACGGCGATTGCAGAGAGGTGGGACATTCGCTTTCAGTGCTATCAGGCTAAAGTTAGCATTTTCCAAGATCTCCTACTGCACCTTTAATTAAAGAAATAAGTACTTTTGTCATATGTTTAAAATGAATGATGGACCATTGATTGGGTGAAAGTGTTTTATCTTTATATCTGTACCTCACTCTATCTGCCTTCCATTGCTTTCTGCTGCTATATAACTACATAGCCTATAACTACATAAAGAAGCAGTTAGATACCAAAGATTGAAACATTATAACATGCATTTCTATTCTTTGTTTGTGTAGGTTTATATAAAAACACATGGAGAACATGTCAGATTCAGGATCTTCATGGATGCCTTCCTTCTGTCCCTTACACGTAAAGTGAGTATTACCCCAATATACAGATAGTACAAATGTTTTTGAGTGCTTTTATGCATACAAGTTATATTAAGTAATAATAATGTTATTAAACATCTTCTTAAGTATGTGCTCAGTCATTTACCTTCATAGCCATTAGATGGCACTCTAACGTAGAAAGGTTGGAGGCATGGACATCAAAAAAGGAGAATTTAAGGAGTGTTACAGCGCTATTTTTAGTCCTTACAATAGTATTACTGATAGGTTTGTGGCAATGTCCCAAAGTAGTTTAACCAATGGAAAAGAAACATTATTACTTCTATTCATTAAGGATGTATTCAACTGATCAAAAGTCACAGAAAAAAACATTAAAAATGTTACGAAAATTTGTTTAAAAAAGCTGTTCTTTTAAACTTTCTTTCACCAAGGAGTTCTGAAAAAATGTATCACCGTTTCCACAAAAAATATTAAGCAATACAACTGTTTTCAGCATTTATATTAATAGTAAATGTTTCTTGTGCTCCAAATCAGCATATTAGAATGATTTCTGAAGTATCATGTGACACTGAAGACTGGAGCTGAAAATTCAGCTTCGCCTTCACAGGAATAAATTACATTTTAAAATACATTAAAATAGAAAACGTTTATTTTAAATTGTAATAATATTACACAATATGACTGTTTTACTGTATTTTTGATCAAATAAATTCAGCCTTTAAAGAGAAATACATTAGCATAATTTTCAAACACATTTAAAAGTCTTAACAACCCCAAAGTTTTGAAATATATTTTGAATAATGTGTTATGTGTTTTGTGTTATGTTGAATGACTGATTAGTGTAATTTTATAACTGAAAAATTAACAGTCCATTTATGTTGTTGCGTGTGACCAGGTCAAGCTTCCAGACATTTCGTTTTTTGTTAATTTGGAGGACTGGCCCCTGGAGAAAAGACAGGCCTCTGAGAAGCCCAGCCCGATCTTTTCATGGTGTGGGTCCAATGATACACAAGACATTGTCATGCCGACATATGACCTCACTGAATCTGTATTGGAGACTATGGGCAGGTAAAGAAACTCTTGTGACTCTTGGAGATGCAGATAACATCTTTTTAATGGAACAAAAAACTTTTTATGGATTTTTAAGGAACTCTATGATTTAAAATCTGATTTAAACTAGGAAATAAACAGAACTTAATTTTAAAACTGTTTTTATTGTAGCAAAATGCTAAAAGATTTTTTTTTTCATATGATATAATTGATGTTGAGTATGAGTGAGTGATAATACTTAAAATTTCTGTCCATGAAAACGAGATGCAATATCTGTGCTAACATTTACATAATTATTGTGACAGAAATCTGAGGGGATGCATATAAAAGTTCAGTGATTTGTAGAGGAAAAAACATGGATCATTATATTTTAGTTCATAACAACATGAAATTACATTTCTGATTATTTTCCTCTTCTGACTGATTAAAATATGTTTTGTCCTTTGATCATTTGTTGTGTGGCAGAGTGAGTCTGGACATGATGTCTGTTCAGGGACACACAGGTCCAGCGTGGGAGCAGAAGATCAGCAAAGCATTCTGGAGAGGGCGAGACAGCAGGAAAGAGCGTCTTGAGCTGGTTAAACTGGCGCGGGCGAACCCTGACATGCTTGATGCCGCCCTAACCAATTTCTTCTTTTTCAAGCACGATGAGAGCCTATATGGGCCCCTCGTCAAACATGTGTCCTTTTTCGACTTCTTCAAGGTGCATGGATTTCACAGAACTTCAGTACACACACCATAGATCCTCAATTCAATTAATTCACATATTTTCAGTGTTTTATGTAGTGTTATTTTTATCTGAGGTGACTTGTATATTTCTCTTTGAACAGTATAAGTACCAGATAAATGTGGATGGGACAGTAGCAGCCTACAGGCTGCCTTACCTGCTTGCAGGAGAAGGTGTGGTGTTCAAACATGACTCCATCTATTATGAGCACTTTTACAAGCAGCTCCAGCCATGGGTGCACTACATCCCCTTCAAAGCTGACCTTAGTGACCTACTGGAGAAGATCCAGTGGGCTAGAGACCATGATGAGGAGGTACATTATCTCCATTCATTCTCATGTGAACACAAAATATTGCATATTAAAATGTTTGGGAGCACAGACTTTTTTTTAAATTTAAATCTGTTTTTTTTTTTTTTTCAGTTCTATATCATTTGGATTTTATATATATAGCAGAAACAAAATAAGACACTAATTTTCAATAATTAGTTTAATTAATCTTCTGTGTGATATACAGTGGGTATAGAATAGAATCAGCCCCCTTTTAAATAATCACATTTTGTTGCTTTGCAGCCTGAAATGAAGACGGTGTGTTTTGTTTTATCCAGCTGTATTTAGTATTTACTCAGTGCATCTTATAACACCCAAGTGAAAGATATAATACCAGCATGTCAAAAAATAAATAAAAAAACAGAATCACTGAGTTGGAAAAAGGATTACCCCCTCATGTCAGTATTTTGTTGAACAACCTTTTGCTTTAATTACAGCCTTTAGTCTGTGTGATATGTCTCTGTCTCTACTAACTTTGCACATCTAGACTTTGCAATATTTGCCTGCTCTTCTTTGCAGAACTGCTGAAGTTCAGTTAAATTTGATGGTGAGCGTTTGTGGACTGCAGTCTTCAAGTCATTCCACAGATTTTCAATGGGGACATTCACATTTTTCTCCTTCAACCACTGGATAAATACAGCTGGATAAAGCAAAAACTGTGTCCGTCTTCATTACAGACTGTAAAGCAACAAAATGTGATTATTTTAAAGGGGGGTGATTCTTTTCTATACCCACTGCATTTTATATAATATAATGGATGAATGATTAGCATATCCCAAAAGTACTGAATTGGCTGATTACACTGATTATTAGTGAGAAAACTAATAACCATTAAATAAAATATGATATGATATGTATTATATAAAATAATTAATATAATATATAATGCATTATTTTTACATTTATGTATTTTGGGAGAATCACAATTGCAATCACAAATCATGTGGGAATTGGTTAAATTTGATCACAGAGTTCTGGGAGAAGTGCATGGTGTAATTTATATTCATTTTAATCTATTAACAAAGTACACAAATAGAAAATGCTCAATTATTTTTTAGACGCATGTGTGCAGTTGTTGTGCAGATTGCACTGTTTAAAGCGTGACTGCAGCAGCTAACTGCACAAACAATCCTGCCACCTTTCTGTTTTTCTCTTCTGTTTAAAGGCAAAAAGGATCGCCCTGGCAGGTCAACGGTTTGCACGAACTCATCTGATGGGTGACAGTATATTCCGTTACTACTTCAAACTCTTTCAGGTATTTTTTTTTCTTCGGTTCAGTGCTCTTGTGTGTCTATTGTGGCAGTGACTACACCATCAGTCACTGTTTCGCTGACACTACAGGCTTTTGGTTGTTTGTTTTTCCTTTGTAACACTGTTTTTTCTCTTTATCATTTTCTCTATTCACATTTTTTGATTTTATGAATTTATCAGTGTGTATATTTCTTGTCTTGATCTTCCATCTTCATTCAAGTTTTATGTGTTGTTCTCAAGGACACAAATCACAAGGGTTAGCGCACATCTTGCCATCTGCATGGCACACACATAGTGGTTATTTTACTGTCTGTGTTGATAAGATGGTAGTATGACTAGAAGCACTTCCCTTTATCATGTAATAAAGACTTGTTTCTGTAAGACTCTTTCTAGGTCTGCTCTGGGTATTTACATACTATTTTACATTTTTATTGTTAGGGTTAGGTACAAAAAATAAAGTGTATATACACACAAACACTTTTTATGTGTAGATACACACATACTCTTTTTTTTCATTTTTGTTACACGTTTTTCTTTTTATCATCTTTTTAACACTCTGTGAACTCCGTATCATGGCATTCACCCCACTAAATATATTCTTTTTTTGGATGGTCCCAAGTCTCCTGTGTGCTCACAGTAGTCACTGAGCACAAGTACCCCTGAGTTCATGAACCCTTTATGGTTTTCCATAACCATCGACTGGAAACATTAATCTTTAAACACATGTTCTGGCCTCAAAGCACTTCTCAGCAATAAACCTGTGTGCGTTTGAGGTGTGGAAGTGTTGGAGGTCAAGACCACAGCGGCTACTTGAATTTTATGTGATTCATACTGCTGATAAAGATGCTTGTTTAGTGTGAATAAATAAAATAAAAATAAAAAAATCTACATAAAAGTGCTTCACCAGGACAAAAAAAGTAAGAGGTTGTGTGATTGGATAGAACGATTACAAATGGTAAAATTATGTAGCTGAACTTGCATATTGTGAAATAAAGGTAATATACCTTGTAATATCTTTCTGTTTAGTTTTGACAGTAAAATTTTGTACACTAAATACAATTTCTACACTCATCCAGCTCTGTGTTTTTTTGTTTTTAGAAGTACGCTGAACTGCAGGTCACTGAGGCCAAGGTTCGAGATGGTATGGATCTGGTGGAACAGCCAAAGGATGAACTTTTCCCTTGTGCAAGAAAAAAGGTCAGTGTTCTTGGTATTAAACAAAATCACAAAAATGTGTGTATTCATTTGTATTAATTTAACCTATTTTACACAATATTAGAGATTGTACTGACCATACTCCGTGTATAATAATAGTCATCAGTCTATAATAATAGCACAACATTTCTAGATTCCATCAAAATAAAATATCCTAACCAAACTCGCTTCATACAGATTAAGCACTTTTTTCACTTTTGTCCATACAAAGATTTCCATTTATACATTTTATACTATTCATATTGTTAAAAATTACTGTTCAGCTTTGAATTTTCAGCATAATAAAACATTTATTGTTAAGAAACAACAGTGAACAATTTACCACCATATGGTATAAAATTGTACCAATACTTTTAATTAAGTATCTAATGGATTTATTATCATTTCATAAAGCACACAAACTGGGTTTATGAGGGCAATACACTTTTTATGACATGGATTGATCAACAGATTACGCTGATAAAATGTTTATATGAATTCTTTTAGTCCGCAGTACATTTACTCTGGATCCTTTCTAATTGTTTTTTTTTTTTTTGTATAGGTCAGAGATGAGCTGTAAGAGACCACCTATTTCATTATGTAACTGCAGCCATTACATTTAGATGGATTTTCAGAAAAAGAGGTTTCTGAGACCACAGACTTTGTGCATTAAGTGTCTTGTGACTGCAATGTCTTAACTAAATGTTTCTCTTTTTGTATTAAATCTTTGTATTTCTATACTCTTGTTGGTCTGGTTTATATGAATTATATATTATAAACATTATATCCAACTTAACACTTTTTGTAAACGGAGTGGAAAATAATTTGTTTACAAAATGATTTTGTTGCATTGTCTAATGAACTTCGTTTTTAACACGGTTTGAGAACTTTTTATTTATATGAATATCGCAGGTGAATGTGAGAATCCCGTTCGAGCAGAAAGAGCTGGACAGTGTGTTCACGGTCCCTGCTGACGTCAGCGCGGGGGGAGACCTGCACATCAAACAGCTGGAGAGCCTCGAGAGCCTCGCCGCCCGTGCCTGCGATTCACCTGCAGGGTGGTCAACTTTCTGTACAGAGTCAGAGCTTATAGAGCTTATAG
>NW_015628913.1:1001375-1003911 GCF_001515625.1 Sinocyclocheilus rhinocerous
TCTGTTTAGTTTTGACAGTAAAATTTTGTACACTAAATACAATTTCTACACTCATCCAGCTCTGTGTTTTTTTGTTTTTAGAAGTACGCTGAACTGCAGGTCACTGAGGCCAAGGTTCGAGATGGTATGGATCTGGTGGAACAGCCAAAGGATGAACTTTTCCCTTGTGCAAGAAAAAAGGTCAGTGTTCTTGGTATTAAACAAAATCACAAAAATGTGTGTATTCATTTGTATTAATTTAACCTATTTTACACAATATTAGAGATTGTACTGACCATACTCCGTGTATAATAATAGTCATCAGTCTATAATAATAGCACAACATTTCTAGATTCCATCAAAATAAAATATCCTAACCAAACTCGCTTCATACAGATTAAGCACTTTTTTCACTTTTGTCCATACAAAGATTTCCATTTATACATTTTATACTATTCATATTGTTAAAAATTACTGTTCAGCTTTGAATTTTCAGCATAATAAAACATTTATTGTTAAGAAACAACAGTGAACAATTTACCACCATATGGTATAAAATTGTACCAATACTTTTAATTAAGTATCTAATGGATTTATTATCATTTCATAAAGCACACAAACTGGGTTTATGAGGGCAATACACTTTTTATGACATGGATTGATCAACAGATTACGCTGATAAAATGTTTATATGAATTCTTTTAGTCCGCAGTACATTTACTCTGGATCCTTTCTAATTGTTTGTTTTGTTTTTGTATAGGTCAGAGATGAGCTGTAAGAGACCACCTATTTCATTATGTAACAGCAGCCATTACATTTAGATGGATTTTCAGAAAAAGAGGTTTCTGAGACCACAGACTTTGTGCATTAAGTGTCTTGTGACTGCAATGTCTTAACTAAATGTTTCTCTTTTTGTATTAAATCTTTGTATTTCTATACTCTTGTTGGTCTGGTTTATATGAATTATATATTATAAACATTATATCCAACTTAACACTTTTTGTAAACGGAGTGGAAAATAATTTGTTTACAAAACGATTTTGTTGCATTGTCTAATGAACTTCGTTTTTAACACGGTTTGAGAACTTTTTATTTATATGAATATCGCAGGTGAATGTGAGAATCCCGTTCGAGCAGAAAGAGCTGGACAGTGTGTTCACGGTCCCTGCTGACGTCAGCGCGGGGGGAGACCTGCACATCAAACAGCTGGAGAGCCTCGCGCGCGCTCACGCCCGTGCCTGCGATTCACCTGCAGGGTGGTCAACTTTCTGTACAGAGTCAGAGCTTATAGCGCCGTTGTAGTAAGCACTTATTTTTCATTATTATAAGCACCACCATACACATAAAATTTTTATATTATGAAATGTATTAGTAGTAGTCGAAATTAATAATAATATTTTAATATTAAATACAGATTCCTTGCAATAAAACAAAGTATAAAAATATAAAATGTATTATTATTATTACTATAATAAATTAATAATAATAGTATTTACAATAATAAATACATAATCCTTGCAATTTTCCATCCACCAGGATTACTTAAAGTCACCATGAAATCAAAATCGAAAATTCTTATTTTTTAATGGAATTCTGTAGTGTTTATTATAAATAATTTATCCGTGCACTTCATTATTTTTTTTTAATTCATGTGCCCTGGTAATCTTTAATCAAAAACGTTAACCTCCCCTCCCCCTCAAAACGACTCATCTTATCTTCCGGTCACGAGCTATGGCGCAAGTGCGGAGCTAGTGACGTGAGAGGTAAACGCTGGGATAAACGACAGGGGGAAAAGCTGAAGCTGATGCTTCACTTTATAGCACTGACGTTACCCCTAAACATTGAAAAGATATTAGGATATTATGACAACATTACTCTTAGGACATTGCAAACTAATTTTTTTCATGAATATGACTTAACCTGATGGAGGACGCGCTCAGTCATTCAGGCAGTCTCTCTCTCTCTCTCTCTCTCTCTCTCTCTCTCGTTGTTTAGGCATGTTTTGTGCCGTTGATCATTGTCGTCATCCTTAATAAATAAAACATGTATTCATGCTTGGGTGTCGGCTGTGAATCCAGTGGAGAGAAATCCCCCACCACTAACTGCAAACTGGCATTCAGATTTGCCTCCATTTTGTTAGCAAAGCCCCAGCTTCCAACGATCCAATCAATTCCCAAAGGACGAAATCAAGTCCCGCCCTCTCATTTCAGATGCCGTTTCACTCGGATATACGTAACGGTAGAGAAGAAAAGACAATCGCAGCTTCCGTTTCATGCCGACTTTAAGGTGGTTTGTTTACAATATGGCATCACCAGGTGATGCGTGTGCTATCGATTGGAAATATGCACCAAACAGCCTTTTCTTGGGAGGTAGGTCTCTCAATTCAATTCAATTCAATTCGTGCTTTATTGGCATGACAATTGTTACAATGTATTGCCAAAGCATAGTGTTTACATTGAGTCTAGAACAGATATGTATGCAACAAAAACATGCATATATATACATTTAAAAAGTAAAACAAATTAACATTTTAGAATCGTAGAATTCTACGAACAAT
>NW_015628913.1:1004323-1010363 GCF_001515625.1 Sinocyclocheilus rhinocerous
CTCTCTCTCTCTCTCTCTCTCTCTCTCACTCACTCACTCACTCACTCACTCTCTCTCTTTCTCTCTCACACTCTGTCTTATTTGAATGTGCAAAATAAGTCTATTTTTGAAGGAGGAACTAAAGCATTTGCAGATGCTTTTTTGTTTTGTTTTGCAGAAGCAACTCTAAAAATATGTTGATAAAAATAGGTAAATATTATAAACAATATTCACTACTAATGTTTTTTATAATATTCATTGTGAACAATATTGAATTGTTGTCTGATTTCCTTCTGTTGTTATATTATTATTATTTCCCTTTTTGAGGCAGTAATAATCAATACTTTTTCCAAGAATCATTTTTCCAAATTCTTAATACAAAAGAAAAAAATAATGTTTTCTCTCTCTCTCTCTCTCTCTCTCTCTATGTATATTTGTTTCCAGGACGCTCTATGGGTGCTCGTTCAGCTGTTGCTGTGTGTTAACGTATCTGTGACAGGCAGAAGGATGCAGTCCAAGGTGTTCTGTGTTTGTCATTCCCACTGAATCTACCAGGAAAACCACAAACATATGTTGAGTGGAGCCATGGCCTGCTTGCACTGTACCAAACGTCTGGTCTGTGCTGTTTGTTTCTGGCACTGCAGATAACATGTGTGAACAGGTGAACACATATGGCAAGTTTTTGATTAGTTTGGGCTTTAAATTAAGTAGTCATCCTTGACGTTCCTCCCGTTGGACCTTTAAAGGGATAGTTAAACATATAAGAATTTTGTCATCATTTACTCGTACTCATGTAATTCCGAACCTGTATGACTTGCATGAACAAAACCTGTATGAATTGAGTACTATTTGGGCTATTTATTAATACACTATTATAATCATATTTTTTATTCATATTGAGAGGACATTTGTTTGCAAGCTATATAGCTAATTTGTTTGTAAGCTACACATGTTTGATAAACAGTGGCTATAAAAAGTATACACTCTTCTGTTAAAATTGCAGATTTTTGATATGTAAAAGATGAATCCAAGTAAAATCATGTTAGATCTTTTTCCACATGCTGTATTAAAAGCATGACATGTTTTTACTTGGTTTCGTTCTTTTTTTTCCATGTCAAAAACGTAACGTTACTAGTTGAAATCTAGGAAAAAAAATGAAACCGCTTCAAACTATATATATGGAGTTTATGTAAAACTATAATGATATATATATATATTTTTTTTTTTGTTGTTGTTGTAAAAACGTTATTTTCTTTTGATTGATTAGTTATTATTTTCCCTAACTGAAAAATAACCAATAAAGCTGTGTGACAGCGCGAAAGAATGCTGTGTGTGTACCTTTAGAACTGTGACGTAATCATATGAACAAGCGTATGATTGGCTGGTTTTCTCTCCCCGGCAGTCAGCTGTAAATATGGCGCAGGAACCATGGAATAAAATTAATATTCCGTTTCCAGGTGCTGTTTTTTCGAGTAGGATCCCATTTACTGACTCAGTTGGTATGTTCTGATAACCCATATATTTACTACACACTTTACCACAAAGAGCACATACACATCATGTAAAGAAATACATAGAGAACAGTGTGTTTTCCCGTGTTTGATCGGAACACGTGGATCCGTTAGATTGATGTGAAACGGTGCACGTGATATAATTTGTCGGCAGTGATAAAGCATTTAACTCGTAACTTTTGATCTGTTCAGATATTCGCGTTGTCCCATACAAGACTTGTTTACTAGTGTTAGAAGTGTACGTTACTGCATTCGCATTACTACTATAATTACAGTGTTTTCATTTTGTAAATTGCATGTGTTTTTTGTGTATTATGCGTATGTTGTTGAGTATACGTACTGTATACGACGGCTAAACGTAATAAACATATACGTATAATTAATTAAATAAATGCCATGTAAGTTGACATTGCAATGATGTTTCTCTGTCTAGATATCTTGATTGAAAGTCTGCTGACTGACTGCGAGAAAGTGCTGACCCTGTTATGTAGTGAAGTTCTACAGACAGAAATCCGTGTTCTATAGGAACTACTTTAAGTTTTGAACAACGGCTTTAGACAACACAAGCCATTCCCAGCATTAAAGGGGTCATATGATGTGATTTCAATTTTTCCTTTGTGACACCGGGGAGAGAAAATGGCTAATTGGGCCCAATTTGGACATTTTCCAAAATGTATTATTTAAATAAAAATTATTATTAATATTATTTTCACTTAGGGGTGTACTCACTTTTGTGGCCAGCGGTTTAGACATTAATGGCTGTGTGTTGAGTTATTTTGAGGGGACAGCAAATTTACACTGTTATACAAGCTGTACACTCACTACTTTACATTGTAGCAAAGTGTCATTTCTTCAGTGTTGTCACATGAAAAGATATAATAAAATATTTACAAAAATGTGAGGGGTGTACTCACTTCTGTGAGATACTGTACATGCATATTACCATAGACTGTATAAAAACAGCATATTACATATATTATTGCATAATTATTTCAAATCCATGATAAGATGCCTATAATTAATTTATTTGCAATGCATAAGCTCATATTTGCATCATCTGCAGGTTGAGCAATGCGTAAACCGCTTGAAAGAGATGAAATTACAGGCTGCCATGGAAGATCTGAAGGAACTATGTCCAAACAAATTTCAGAGGTAAGGTTTAGGTTAAACAAATGGCACACTTTTTTCCATATTATGGTTCTAAGAACACGTGTTTCTTTCTGTGTAGGGATGCTGGAGCAGAGGTTGGGGAGTGTGATGTTCCCAGTCAGCCCATGTTGGAGTGGCTCTATCTCAAACTACTTGGAGCCTCCATTCTTTTAGCCCGAACGCTGGAACGGTGCACCCAAGCTTTCATGTATCCTAAATGTTCATATTCACAACCATTTACTTTGGTTTAAAAAGGCTTATGATAGAAGAACAGTCCGTGGCTGTGATCCTTCACACCCCAGTTAGACTGAAACGACAGCACCTGCTGCTGGGCGAGTTCATTGTGCTGAATGTGGTGATAACCAGCATGCTCCGTCATCTCTGGTGAGTTTGTGTACCAGTATGATATACCATGTCACTGCTGGATTTCCATTAAGTTATTTCCTGAAGATGCTAATTTGGGGAAACTGCAGGGATGGAGCAGCATTTCATATTTCTCTGCAACCTTGATGGTTGAAATTTGGAATAATTTTGCCTTATTTAATATAACATCATGTTTTTTTTGTACCTTAACCATATTTAATTAAGTTATGGGGATGTCCTCATTTGTTTAAAAAAAATAAATAAATCCACATGATCAGTATTTTTGCACGAGGGTGAAAGATTTCACCACACAGATTTCTCAATGGATTCAAATTGGTTATTAAAATATGTGACATTCAACAGAAAGCTGATTGGTTTGAAATTTACTTCTGTGATATGGCTACAATGTTACACTATTGACAATTAGACAATGGACCTTTTTTACCCAGAATATTTTGCCAAAATTTCATGAATGCACTGCTAGGGTTACGTTATAGTATTTATAACTAGCTGTATATAAAACAATAGATGTCTATGGAATGTCCCCATTAAGCAATTGTGTTTATAATGAAATGAAAAAACAAAATGTTAAGAATTGTTTCAGATAATATACTTACCGTAATATATTGAAAATTTCCTGTCTGGTTTATAAATATCGCTTTCTAACTAAATTGAAAAATGTACAGAAAATGTAATTCTGAAATCATGGGATAACAGATTTTTTTTTTTTGTTCTTCAGAGGTATTATGTGAGCCCTCATCCCCATGTACAAAAGAACCACTGAACTCATCCAGAAGGTGTCTCAGTCCCAGCCCATGGCTTACCTGACTGACTTCACCTTGCCTGGGGACCTGAAAGACTTCCTGTGCCTCGCACACCCAGATCTACTGTTGGAAGAAGGCACCAAAGACCCTTTAAGGGCCGAAAAAGGGACACGAAAGTCCAACTTTTCTCTCCTTTCCAGGTTGTTTGGGGATAGAGGACATGAAGAGAATAATGGAGAAGAGGAGTGAGAGACGGTGCCAATATTAGCTGCCGGTCATGATGAAGGTTCTAGTCTGGACCTGGGGGCAGCAGTTTTACTGCAACGACCAGGTTATTTGACAGGTTATTTGTTTTATTATTATGTCTTTCTTACATGTTTTTGTGTAATTGTATGTTTTGTATAATATATGTTTTATATAATTTATACTACTTTGCTTTCATATGCATGCATTATACATAGATGTTATGTAATCATATTTACTCGTTGTAATCCTCCAGATGTCTCATCCTATGGACTGGACATGAAGGTTGTGCTTCAACAATCTTGTAAAACCACCAAACAGGTAATTGATCTTGATTTGTATTGTGTCACTGAGTACGTTTACATGGACAACAATAATCCGATTTTAACACGATTAAGACAATACTCTGATTAAGAATCTACCATGTAAACAGAGATTTTTGATTACCTTAATCTGGCTAAAGTCATATTCGAAGTAAACAGAAATCGAATTAAGACATGTGGAGTATTCCTATTTTAGTCACATTATTGAAGCGCAGTCTAGACATGTAAACACCTTAATCAAACTATTACCGTCATGTAGGACTTTTCGCCGCATTTTACGACAGGATACACACACGGCAGTGGTCGACCGTTTGGCGGCAAATAAAAGCGCTTCAACACTGCCATCTGTATGCACGTACAAATAATTAACTGCACTTGTAGCATGTTTTGTAGCATGTGTAAATGAAACACCCAAAACTGTACATGGCATCATCATGAAGACGAACTATATGTTTATGCGTGAAATTCCGGAGGGGACATCGGGATGGCATCACGTGGGGACATAATGACGTGTGCAATTAATCAAACTATGTATTATAACATGTAAAACGGGAACATGAAAGGAATATTCTAAAAGCAACTCATGTAAACACCATAATCATAATATTGGCTTATTTAGAACAAGGTAAATAATTAGATTACTGATGTCCATGTAAACGTAGTCACTGACTAGTCCTGAGATGTTACCATTTCTGTTTTTGCCACTCACATTTATATGACAGATCTATGGAAGCCCATTTAGTCCACATAAAAAAAAAAAAAAATTCATGCTTAATTATGACTTTCAAATGTAAAATTATGACATAAAACTTCATAATTATGAGATTTAAAAAAAGGTCAAAATCATAACAAAATGTTGAAATTATGACATACCGAGTTTATATTATGAAACTGGTAATGTATATCGAAATATCGGAAATGTGTTTAAAAATCATATCACCGTTATTGAAAAAAATTATATCACGATGCATATTGATATTGAATTATTGTCCAGCCCTACTATGTCATAATTTCGACTTGGTATGTTATAATTATGACTTTACAGTGGTTCTTAATAATGGGTCCTGGGTCTTAATCCTGGACCCCCCGCTCTGCACATTTTGTACGTCTCCCTTATGCTGGGTACACACTAAAAGATTTTTTAAATATTATAAGATCTTCAAAATGTGAGAGACCACAAGCATGAGGACAAAAAAATCCTAGATTTAACCGTTTTGCTCCTATAGTGTGTGGTGTGTCGCGGTGTTCCCCCCACACATCAGGATTTCTGATTGTAAATATTCAACATGAATAATGTACTGTATACACTGTGACTTTTTTTCTGCACAATTTTAATTTTGTACAGAAATAGTTTAATTTTGGATTGAAAAATGACATGTTTCCCAGTGATCTCTGCTGAATGGAATGTGACAATCCACAGAAATAAACGGAGAGAATAAACCTGTAGTCAAAAGGAAGTGTGAACTCTGAGCAGTGTTTTTTTTTTTTTTTTTCTTAACCTAAATCATGATAAGATAATCTTTAGAACCACCAAGATAATCGGGGCATTACCTAGGATTGTCGGAAGGGGAGAAATCAGCCCGATTATCTTGTGGTGTGTACCTAGCATTATCTGACACACTCAGTTCAGTTCATGGAGTTCTCTCCTAACGAGCTGATGATATGAATCAGGTGTGTTAAATAAGGGAGACATGCAAAATGTGCAGAG
>NW_015628913.1:1010426-1022596 GCF_001515625.1 Sinocyclocheilus rhinocerous
CACCTGCCTGTAGCCTTCTAGTAGTCTTGAAGACATTAATTAGCTGGTTCAGGTGTGCTTGATTAGTGTTGGAGCTAAACTCTGCAGGACACCGACCCTCCATGACTGAGTTTTGTGATCCCTGCCCTAAATGGTTCTTATAATATTATTGGATTCATGGATGGAATTCAACAGTTCCTAAGGAAATAAAAACATTAATTTCAAATGTACTCTATATAAATGATACATTCACACGCCATTTTAGCCTCGGGTCCCCAGGGCCAGGATTAAGAACCACTGATTTAGTATGTCATAATTACTGCTTTCAGTAAAAAAAAGTAATAATTTTGAATTTTCATTTCATAATTATGACTTGCCAAAGCGTGATTTTTTTTTTTTATGTGGCGGAAATGGGCTTCCAAACAGATCAAGTACATTTTTGAGAAAAATACTATGCTGGCATTTTCATAGAAATGCAGTCACTGTTTTATTTTGATACATTCTTCCCAAAGATGTCTCTGGAGCCACAGATGAAATCGGACAGCTCAAGCAAAGCTGCAGTGATTCAAATGATGAAGTTCTTGAAGTCACTAAAGAAGATGTCTTCTTTCAGAAATATGTAATAAATTTGTGATCCCTGCCCTAAATGGTTCTTATAATATTATTGGATTCATGGATGGAATTCAACAGTTCCTAAGGAAATAAAAACATTAATTTCAAATGTACTCTATATAAATGATACATTCACACGCCATTTTAGCCCACCCCATTAAGGAAGGTGTTCCAGGAAACACATCTTAAAACATGAACTGAAACTAATTTGCATAAACGTACCAAAATACCTAATCTATACAGATCTGATCAACACATGCAGAAATAGTCTGTGGTGGAGATTATTTAGAAAAGGGAGTTTTCAGTAGTTAATCCAAACATCAGTTTATGTCTGTTTAAATTGCACTAAATGTTTAAAGATATGATTAATTTTCATTTCATAATTATGACTTGCCAAAGCGTGATTTTTTTTTTTTATGTGGCGGAAATGGGCTTCCAAACAGATCAAGTACATTTTTGAGAAAAATACTATGCTGGCATTTTCATAGAAATGCAGTCACTGTTTTATTTTGATACATTCTTCCCAAAGATGTCTCTGGAGCCACAGATGAAATCGGACAGCTCAAGCAAAGCTGCAGTGATTC
Organism: Sinocyclocheilus rhinocerous; assembly: GCF_001515625.1. Lineage (NCBI taxonomy): Eukaryota > Metazoa > Chordata > Actinopteri > Cypriniformes > Cyprinidae > Sinocyclocheilus > Sinocyclocheilus rhinocerous. Next base: position 1,011,602 of record NW_015628913.1, read on the forward strand.
AAATGATGAAGTTCTTGAAGTCACTAAAGAAGATGTCTTCTTTCAGAAATATGGCTGCCCGTCTAAAGGAAATGATGCACTGGTGCCAAAGCTGTAAGTTTCATCAAGAGCATACGCATCTGGCCTTCTTACACCTGAAGTGTCTGAGAATGGAATGTCTGGAAGCTGAAGGTATCAGGTACATAAAAATACTCTAATTGAAATGTGTGTTTCATTGATGAGACATTCTTAAAAACATAAATTGTTATTTAAGCAGGTGTGTATATCATATCTAATCATATTATATATATTTTCAAATTCGGGGTGAAGAAGAGATTAAAGAAGTTTAAGTTAAAGGTTCAAAAGGCATTGATGTTTCAAAAGACTTTGAAACATTCCAGTTCCTTCACTGCACTTTGGAGAACTCGATGGCACCATGGAATCTTCATGGCACGCTACAGAACTGCCAGATGCAGATCTACATTTTCCAGGATGTGTTCTAGACCAGTTAAATACTTTGTTTCATTGAAACACGAGACCTGCAGGCCACAGCAACAATCCTCAAAAGAAGAGGTGTCAGGAAACAAAAAGGTACCTGGAGCTGAGGAAAAAATTGACTCACAGACTGCCTTGCAGAAACCAAATGTGCTAAATGATGATATTTTTGCATCCTTTGGATTTTAAGGGTTTCATAGTGTTTTTTTTTTTTTTTTGACAACTTGGTTACCATGTTTGCACAGTGAATCATATTTGATGTTACACCAGGTTTATTAAAGCATATTATAAAAAGTAAATATATTACAAAATGGTTGTTACATGTATATGTATTTACAATTAATGTTTTAAAAATGTAGTTAAATACAAAAATAGAAACAATCATTTTAAATGCAGCTTTAAGTTTGCCGATTGATTACAGAAATTAAGTTTAGTTGGTTTTATTAGAGCTCAGTTTACACCACAACCTGTCCCAGAATGCCTCATGCATCAGGCTCCCGTGGCCAGTCTAGATAGGTTCTAGTTTTTACCAGCCGGGCCAATCTATGATGGGAGGATAGCAAGCGAGACGGAATCATTTCTATGAAGACCAGGATAAGAATGTCCCTGTGTTCTACTTGGAGCCGGTAGGTGGCCAGCTGCATCTCCAAAGAACACCAGTTGCTACCGAGGTAGTTGCGACTGATGAGACAAAGAGTCCGGCGACTTGCATAGATGCTGTCCGTGATGTTTTCCACAATGTCTTGTCCCAATTGAAAGTCCCGACTATGCAGGCAGAGACGCAAAAACGGAGGGCCCCGCTGCTCTAAGTTTGGAAGAAGTTCCTCCATGACCCAGTGCTCATCCTTACCGCTGTAAGACACAAAAACATCGTAGCGGTACTGGTGTTTACTGTTCACATGCAAAGCCTCTCGTAACCATCCACTGGCGATGTGATAGAATGGTGCAATATATTGGCCTGCAAACTTATATGACAGTACCACAATAATAAAAATACACAAAAAGGCAGAGGTGGAGGTGAAGAACACAAATTCGATATCAAATGAGCAGGTTTTGGAATAATCAACAAAGTTAAGGTGGTCGATTCCATTGTCAGTCAAGCACTGCAGTTCTTTCATGGTGGGCCTGAACATGGCAACCTGCACCTTCCTGTTGTCCTTCGCCCATGAGACCAGCCACGCATTATCACAATTGCAGTACAGACCCAAGCCCAGAAGATGGCGGTACTTCAAACTAGTGAGATGTTCCACCAAGTTTTGAAGAACATTGACGTTATCTTTTGACATAAGAACTAGACTTGTCAATGCGTTTAAGTCTTTGGTCAGACTTCCATCCAGAAAGAACATTCTGCAGTTTGTCAGAATCAGCATCTGGAGTTTTGTCAGATTGTGAAACATTGTGGCCAGGTTTGGCTGCTTCGTCAATTCAGTGTTTTCCAGATGTAGGGTTTTTAAATGAACAAGCTGATTGATTACAGCCAAGTCTCCAATATTGTCTGAGAACATTGACTCAAATTCCAGATTGACAACCGATCTAACATATTTCCTAATAAATTCATTTCCACAGTTCATATATGCTGCATTTATCTTAAGGGTGACTACAGATGTCAAGAGTGAACTGTTGCAGCCCTCAACAGTCACATATTTACCTTTAATGTGGAAGTTTAGACCCTGACCTAGTGTAGCATTGTTCCTGATCACAAGCTGCATTGGTCTCAAGCCTGAACTAATGAAAATGTTGCTTAAATTATATGGAATAATTCCAAATATATCAGAAAAATGCAGTGTGATCAGTGGCACATCAGGTGGGAAGTTCAGATCTCCCAGCAGAAATGCACTAAGGTTAATCAGATGTCCAAATGATTCCGGTTCAATATGAATTATAGGATTTCCTTGGAGATCTAAGACCATAAGTTCATATAAACCACTGAATGCGTGTAGATAAATGTAAGATAACTTATTGCTACAGAGGTTTAGCTCTTTTAACTTGTGTAATCCAATGAAAGCCAAATCTTCTATGTTAGAAATGTTACTGATGGATAAGTCCAGAATTTCAAGAACTGCAAAACACAAAAACTGGTGGGAAATGATCTTATCTATGTTATTTGTGCTTAGTATCATAACAGAAAGACTTTTGACTGTCTGTGGAAATGAGGAACAAAGAGATAGGAAATCATTTGGTCTGAGCACATTCTTAATTATGTTAACAATAGTGAGATTTCTGAAAATCTGAAAGACTGAATATACATCTAAGACATTTACAATCTTATACACATATGTTACCTTTGAGCACAATTCCCTTAATATCTTCACAGCCATGTGAGATATTAGTAGGAGTTGGTGGCAAGTTTATAGTCTCATAACGAACTTCTAAAGACTCAACTGAATATAACTTCGCTGCAGTACACAAGTCATCAACGTTAAGTACATCCACTCTGACTCTCAAAGTATGAATTTTATGCACTCCAAATAAAGAAAGATCTTTGAGGAAATCAGTGTTTGAAATAAAGCACAAGATAAAAAGATTTCCCAAAACTTCTAAAGCTCCCTCGTCTACATGCTCTACTATTCCTAGATAAAAATGTACCTCTTCAATATCGAACTCAGTAGATATGTAACCGTCAGAGATGTTGAACACAAGAGCAGTTTGGGTAGTGAAGTCTATTTAGCTCATATTCCTCTAACTTAAACAGCTTCAGTGATTTTGCTTTTGCCAGTCGACAAACGACCTCAGATATATCCTTCAAACATACATTGAGTATCTTTAATTCTTGCAACTGAGGAATCATTTCAAAAACATTTGGTGCCAATGATGATAAACTATACTGTGAAAGAGACAAATGGTTAAGTGAGGAAAGGCGACTGAAATCAAGAGCTACCTCGCAACAGATTTCTGTAGACAAGAAAGACAATGTTAATGAAGTTACATTGGTCAATTCATTAAAAGCCTCTGGAGGGATCTCTGATAAACATCCAACAATTTCGAGGTATTCCAAAGAAGCAAAGCGTGAGAATGAGTCTGGAGCCAAGGCACCATGAAAGTCTCGTTCCATTTGAATGCAGAGGTTAAGTAAGTTTGATGGAAGTCCACGCAGGTCTTCTTTAATGTTAGTGACATGATGGCACTCAGCAATGTTTGTTTTTCCAGCACAGGTTGTGGCAACAGGAAACTCTTCCACATCACTGTAGAAAAGGCATTTATCAGCAAACCAAGAACACACACATGAAGTCTTCAGAAACAGTATGAAGAGCGAGAACAGAGGCACCATCTTCAATTCCTCAGTGATCTTTATAGCGGCTTTATGATTCTTTATAGAGGCTTTATGATTCTTCTCGTCTTGTCGTAATCGGTCTTTCACTGGAGGTAATTAACCATGTCGGAACATTTGAATAAGAACTAAACTTACCTTTTCTGTGTCTACGAATGTGTGACTCTTAGTCTGTTGCCTTATTTCTCTGTGGTATTAACACAGACACATGAGGGCTTAAAGGGAAGTTTTGTTCAACCTCATGTCCTTTCTTTCTCATGTGGATCATAAAAAATATTTTAGAAAATGTCACAATGGAAGTCAATGGGCACTAAAACGGTTTGGTTATCAACATTCTTCATCAAAATGCATCAAAATATCTTCTTCTGTGTTCCACATAAGAACAAAAATCATATAGGTTTGGAACAACATGAGGGTGAGTGAATGATGATAGAATTTACATTTTTGGGTGAGCTATCTCTTTCAGGTTAAAGTTCTGAAAGCTCGTTTAGCCATTCTGAGCTAATTATTGTTGAGCTGAATTTGATCAAATTCCAGCAATTTCTGAGAAACTGCATTGTGACAAGTGTAATATATTTTATTGGACATAGGTTAATGAAACCTTAAATAAGCTGATTTAAGGGCAATCTCATAACAATTACCCTCATGCAGGGTATAATACATGCCCAATATAATTAGCTTCTGGTGTAGTGCAATCATGAAATTTTAAAGTTTAAAGTCTGTTAGGATCGAGATCTGACATCACATTTTTGAATATTCATTTTTTTATTTATGGTGTTTTACATATAAATATCACCAACAAAATAAAAAGTAAAACACTGCATGCAATGACAATCGAAATTTTTTTGAAAGCTTGTAAGCAATGTTTATGTTAGTTTAGATGTTAAGTAATTTAAAGCAATAAAATGCTTTATAAAAACAAAACAAAAAAAAAGTAAAAGAAAAGAAATCCCCAGTACATGGAATAGTCCCATTGTTCAAACATGGTAAAAAAAAGGCCTACAATGTAAGTATACATTTTTTGTATCATACATAAATAATTTAAAAAGCAAAACATTAAAGGTCCATTACAATTATGTGTATACAAAGTAACATTTAAATAAATGAGCTTACATTCAACCTACTTGAGACATGTACATTATGTTTTCTTAAATTATTAAATATGTCACTTCTTTATTACATTAGTAGCATTAGTACTACTATTAGTAGTAGAAATAGTAGCATTTTTAGGGCATTTGAGAAAAGTCAGTGTATTTCAGTAAATATGCTGAATCTAAGGTATATTAATTGAAAGCTGCAGACCAGAGACAAAACGTAACACAGTTCACAGACAAAATGCAGCTTTGTATTAGTAAACCTGTTGGCAGACACATAGTAAAAACATGTTTAAATGCGTTCTTGGTTTGTTTTTATAATATATGAAAGTGCATCCACTTGTCTCGACTGGGGTTGAGTTTAACGATAAACTCTCTGGTTGAGCTTGAATAGCTTGTTCAAAGTTCATGCCTCCAGAAGGTCAATGTGGACCGCTCTGGTCACACAGGCTAGCAGAATGACGTTTAGCTCACAAATTTGTACCTTTGTCCTTATTCTCAGTGTTGCCATTCTCTTCACAGTGAAAGCCACCATTCTCCAAGGCGTAATTCTGCTTATCCTGATCCTCAACTGTGCTCTGTGTGCCTTCCCCATCCTCCTCTGCCGATGTCCCCCGCCTACAGCGCTTCATTGTGCAATAAACTACAAATACATCAAGGGTCATCATGATATGTGTTATCAACTTTTCAAAGTAAAGTGAATGTTATGATTCCCAAAACAAACTATCATATTTCCAATGTGTAAATGCAGAGTGAACAAGAGTTTTATCTTACGTCCAATTGCAATCACAGACACAACCAGTTGGAAGATACTGTAGATTAAGGGGAAAGCGAACATGAGCTCAAGCTCTGCAGGACTGAAGGACAGCTGGGTAATAGTACTGGCCAGCTGGGCGTTCTGCAAGCCTGTTTCTAAAGCAATGGTGCGGCACCTGCAACACATTCATGAGAAATACACCATCACGTTTTTCTTCAGACATTCTGCCACATTTATTGACCCCTCAGAGCATGTGTGCTAACTGTCCCAGCAAATCATCTAATGCCTTATGGGAAGACAAAATTGACAGATTTTTACCTATACCAAGGTTGTCCCACAAAACGTGCCAGGAGAAAGCCCAGACCAAAGCCAATAAATGGATAAATGGTACCGATGACCCAAAGCGAAGGATCAATGGTCCATGAGGACTGATAAAGCACACCACCTATGACTGCAATGATGATGATGAGGAAGATTCCTACCACAGATCCCACCTATTCATAGAAAAACAAAACACGTGTGAAGCTGCATGGCATGCATGAGAGTTTACAATATTAAACACAGAAACAAAAACTTACCTTGAGGATCTTTTTGGCTGCTTTGGGCCACCTGTGTTTCGTGAAAATCCCGAGACCGACAGGCACAAGTAAACTCACTAGTGTGATTCCTGGAATGATCATCAGCAACATTTAAGATACAATTTCAAACAAATACATAAAATGGAAAATCTTGTGTTTAGGTCATTTGAGGCCGGTTTACCGATGCTGTCATAAGGGATCTGGATCGCATCGCCTGAAGTCCAGACTGAGGTATAGATGAGCAGACAAAGAGGCATCATTCCCAGAGCCAGAATTGAAGAACATGCTGTCATGCTGATGCTATGGGCAGCAAAAATTTAGTTGTGGTCTAAAAATGGTCGTTCTGTCTATAAACTTTATAAACATGCGTCATTGGATTATGATAAATCTAATCAATTTGCAAATGCTGTTCAAATAATTTGGGTCTAGTTATGCTAAAAAACAATAAGAACGCATTAAACAAAGTTGAATATTTTCTGTATTTAAAAACTTTCTAAAATATACTACAATCACAATACTTATTATTATTATTATTATTATTATAAAATAATAAACAATAAAATATAAAATAAAATAAAAATAATTGTATAATTCTACATAATTTTAGAAACAATAGTTCCATCTATAAATATAATTTAATAAGCAGATTTAAAAAAAAAATCTAATTCAGCATAGTAGACATTTTATGAAAACAATGAAAGTAAACCTACATATGACACTACTGCATTTAAAAAGACAGACTTCATGTTTAAAAGAGCTGGTGTTTACAAAGTTTATTTCTAGGAACTAGAAAGCCTTCAGTGTTATAAGCAACATAATGACAATGAAAAGTGAACAGATTGATAGTCTCACCTTAGGTCCATGTCTCCATCGAGCCAGTAGCAGAAAACATTGGAGCTGGAACCTCCAGGGCAACAGCCCATGATGATGATGACTATAGCCTGGACTGGAAGCACGTTGAAAATCAATGAAAGTGCAAAGGCTGTGAAAGGCATGATGCCAAACTGGCATAGGAAACCGATGAAAATGCCCCAGGGCCTGCGGATGTGCACCCAGAGCTTTCTTGCTTCGACAGTGCAACCCATTGAAAACATGACCAAGGCCAGCATGATGGTAAGCGTGGTGCTCATCACCACGTTGAGGATGTCATTGAATGGATCACGGGGCACCAGGCAGGATGTGCCCGTGCAGATGGTGGCATTTATGTGGCAGGTGGGCTCTGGTGTGCACATGTTGACCAAAGTGAGTTTGAATGAAGTGGTAAAGACAAAAAGTAGGATCCTGTGGGGCAGATGGTATAGATTCCAATCGAGACGTTGTAGAGATGATGCTTATTTGAGAAAGTGAGCTAAGATTCCAGATTGTTCCTGCACATTTTCCAAAACACCACCTTTCCCACCCTCAGTTCTCTCTTTCCTGCATCCCGGGTGACAAAAAGTAAACCTTTACCTGTCTCTTAGAGCTTTAATATCTGTCTGTTGTCTATAAAATTCACAGGAAAAAATTTTGAAAAATTATTAACTTACTGCAAATGTTTTATGGGGTCAGCGTCCAAATGCCAACACATAAAAGAGAGTGGGTGTAAAAAAAAAAAAAAGAATGTAATTGTCGAAGTTAAGTTTAGACACAATAAATTAAATTGCACCCTCCTGCAATTTTATAGCACGGTGGCACTTAAATTGTATTGTTTTTCTCCAGATATGGCCCCATACCATCACCATTCACCACCCCTGCTGTTGCTGAGTGGAGAAGACATGATGCCTATATGACCCAAAACTGTATGTGTGTCATACAGATGAAAAGAAAAAAATGTCAAACTGTATGATTCTTTTTAATTTAAAGCCCCTTTAGAGATATGATTGTAGGAATGTATGGCACCTCACTCACTTTTTTTCAATAAAAAAATGCATACACATTTAGTTTACACACATTCACAAAGTAAAAGTTTTAAAAAGTTAAACAGTTTGAGGTCCTTATATAACCGTACAGCATCTGTAAGGACACTTAGATGCAAAGTTCATTGATGGAATTTGTATACTGCTCTCACAGGGTAAAAAAAAAAAAAAGCTTGTTTAAGGCTTTTAACTCTCAGCTGCAATAATGCAATATTAAAAAAAGAGGTTATGAAGCTCTTTTCCAGTCTTGGCATGGCTTTTGTGGTGTTAAATACCAAGCACTCATTACACTAAGATTAATATCACCATGACTGTCTTCTTCAGTAAGGGTTTTCAGAGTAACTTCTAAACATTTTAAACTTCGAATTCTAAAGGTTAAACAATGAATTAAAAATGTCATTAGTTGAATTAAACAGTTCCTGAATATGTCGTTTTGGTATTGGCTTAGAATATTTGGCAAATTTAATGAATTTTAGTGTCTACGCAACTGCAACTGAAAAAACAAGCTGTGCTGTACTTGTCAAATCGATGACAATGACCTTGTAATACGCAATAAGATTGTTAACACTGGGGTGGAATCACAAAACCCACCTTACCACAATTAATTAGCAAGAGTAATGCTCGAAAAGTGTGTAACATAGACCACAGCACACCAGGTTTACAACAAACCAGGGAGAAGAAATGACCCTGAGAGATTAAATTAAAGAGTAAGAAGTCCTTTTGTTATCCATTCACTGGGTTTAACCCATTTACTTGGATTTAGGTTCAGTAATTAATTCATTCTACAAATAGGCCACAGTTTCCAGTAATTATGTTAGGGCTGCACGATAAATCGCATGCGATATTTAACGCGCATCTTGTCAGTAAAGCCGGTTCTTTAATCAGCGTAAATCTCCATCACGTGCGGGCTTTCACATGGAGCAGCATTAACTACACAGAGCCGTTTAACAGAAAAACTGGTCTGGAACTGGTCTTTGGTTTAATCTCCAAAGGCATGAGCAAGATTTAAAGTTGAACAGTCACTCACAAACATTCAGAGCTACACTTTCTGTCATTTTATTTAGAAGAACAAATAACAGCAACAGAACAGCAACAGACAGGAATGTGCATTTGGGGTATTCCCTAAGATCTCACTAAAATATAAATGTTGTTAAATCATACACTTGATTCCTGGATCATTCAGGGAGTTTATACAGAGCTGCATGAATCCTGAAACCAGTAATAATATGATTCTAGCTGCTGCATTTGAAAATAATACATAGATTCAGCAATTCAATGGTTTAAATCAGTCATTTTCAAATTGGTTTTATAACATTGGGTCCAGACCTCAGATTTGTCTTTGTGACGTGTGGAAAGGCAGTGCAGTACACTCACAACTGTTTAGCATTAAGCTGTAGATTTCCTGTTACATGTGCTATGAAACACCTGAGCAGATAAATCCCAGAGAACTGGACTGAACTGCATGTCAAAGGAAGAGGGGAGAGAGAAAGAAAGTTAAGTGTATGTGTGTTACTTATCACTTTATCTGTGAAAACCGACTTCCTGTATTGACACACAAAAGCAAATGCAACTGTTTCCAGAACCCCTAGCCTTATCTTATCAGCAAGTTGATAACCATCTGACCACATTAACATTTTTCATCTAACAGAGAGAACCTTCCTCATTTTAATAAAATTATAAGTCAGAAGCACTGATGTATCCTTATAACAGATTTTATCTAATTGCTGGTGATCAAGAGTACCTCATACACACACTCACATAAAACCAAAAGAAGTGACGAAGGATGAGTGTGCATTATAAGTTCATCACTGCTCATACGTACATCATCACAATGACATGTGAAATACGTTAAAACATTCCAATGCGGCCGGAATGTTGTAACAATCCTTGATGTGGCCAATGTAGCCAAAAAGCAGACTATATCTCACACACACACACACACACACTCACACACGCACAGTAGTGTCATTTTCAGCAGCCATTGCTCAATAAACATTTCTTATTAAGTTATTAGATTAATATTCTCTTTAAGTTGTGCTGTTTTTTTTGTGGAAATCATGATACATTCTTTTCAGAATTTATTGATGGATGTAAAGCTTAAAAGAACAGCATTTATTTGAAAAAGAAAACTTTTGTAAATGTTTGATTTTTTTGTGATATTTTCAAAATTATGTTTTTTTTTTTTTTTTTTTTTTATGCATTCTTTCCAATGAAGAGACAATAATCTTGTGCGTTTGAAAGTCAAAAATGCATAAACCTTTGAAATGAGTACTTTTGGCTTGGTTCACACTATAATCATTTTTTTTTTTAACTCAGTCTTTAGGACTGACCCTCCGCATGAGTATTTTACAAAAAAATTAAAACAAATAATGCTACAAATAATACAATTGGAACTCCGTTAAACTAAATGTAAAACTGTAAAAATGTCAATTTTTTTTTTTTTTTTACAAAATCTGCTGATTTGACACCTAAATGTTATTTAGCTGGCTAACATAAAATAGGTTTTGTCAGAATTGATGTAACAGTGCTTCAAATGTGTGTTTATGAATTACTGGTGTTTACATTATATCTCTATATTTTCCGGCTTTTTTTTTTGTAAAAAGAAAATATATATTTGTGGAACACTGACTGGACCAACAGAAAATAAATTCACATAGTTAAACTCTGTTTATATGTAAACTTTTCTGGATGCAAAATGATTATCATTATTACATAGAAAGAAATTACAAAAGAGAGTGTGTGTCTATACATCTTACCTCACTAGAAGTGGCTGTGGGAAACACATGCTGGTTTGATTTTTGATGAAGTCCCGAAGCTGTAGAGCAAGAGCCAACAAAGCGCCCTGTCGGGTTCTGTCTATTTTAGTTACCACCAGCTAAAACAAGACAGAGAGAAACAAATGGTTATTTTTTGGCATCTTATATATATA
>NW_015628913.1:1022984-1026057 GCF_001515625.1 Sinocyclocheilus rhinocerous
TATAATCATTTTTTTTTTTAACTCAGTCTTTAGGACTGACCCTCCGCATGAGTATTTTACAAAAAAATTAAAACAAATAATGCTACAAATAATACAATTGGAACTCCGTTAAACTAAATGTAAAACTGTAAAAATGTCAATTTCATGGAGTTATAAGATTTTATTAAATGACATGTAATTACTATTCTAGGTCTAGAAATCACACTTTTACAATCAGGCTACCTCATATATTCAGGTTTTTCTACACAGTGGTAACCCTGGTTCTTCAATGAAACAAGAATCGTTGAGGTGGATAAAAAAAAGATAAATAAAAAAGTTTTCGTGTTAATGCTTTATTTTGTCTTGTTTTAAGTTATCTTGATGCCCTTTGGAAGTTTGCTGTGGCCCTCTGGTTGAGAACTACTGATCTAGACTGAGACGTTGATAACAGCATATAGTACTCTAACGCCCCCTGTTGGACAATCACAGTAAGAGCATGAGACAAACACTCACCACATAAGGCAAATTGAACTCTTCACACATCTCCACAGCAACTAAATCTGCCTTCTGCAGACCTGCACCTCCATCCACCAGCAAGAACGTCCTCACCAGACTAGAGACACATAAATGAGAAAATCAAAGAAAGAAAAACTCTGAATTCTGTCATTTATATATACTGACACACGCTTTATCATCTACTACTTTCTATACTCAACACAAGCATGCAAAAAGAAAATATCAGTATTGTGAGCTAATACAAAACAGTATCAACTTCAACCTACTTGTGACGCTCTTGAAGGTACGGTTCAACCATCTCTACAAAGTCCCGTGGGGCATTGTGTCCATACCCCGGCATGTCTACAAGAGTAAACGCCTTTCCCACAGTGAAGAAATTTAGTTTTTTGGTGTGGCCCTGTGTGAAAATAAAGACTGAAAATGAGTTATTCCTGACCATGGAAAACTGAACGGCAGAGAACATCCATGACATACAGACTCACCGGAGTTTTAGAGACCCGCACATCTACCTCCGGCGCAAGAGAGAACAAGGCACGGATGAGAGAAGACTTCCCCACGTTGCTTCTGCCCATAAAACACACCTGCAATGCACACAAACACTCAAAGCAAACCTGAGACGCAATTTGAAATGTCTAGTGCAGTGGTTCTCAACCAGGGGTCTGCAGGATGACTTCAAATTATTTAAAATTAATATCATACATTTAATATTAATATATTAAAGCAATCTAAATGAATTTAAATGCTAAAATAAACATACAACACAGATGTAAACTGAAATCATATTTCAAATGACAATTAAAGACAATCTTATGTTACCTCTGGCTGTTTAAGAAGAGGTACATGGTCTATCCGGACCGCAGAGGTAGAGTAGTCAATACTATGTTGAGAGGAGGGAGTGAACAGTGTCTCTGCCTGACAGAGTTCCTCCAAGCTGGGATGAAAGATCTTGAATTCTTCCTGACTGACCTGTGAGGACAGGTGCTCCTCCAGACTGCTAAAGGGGTACAGAAGACCCTGACGCCTCCTCTCAGCGAGCACACACACATGTTTGATGGAGGCCAGCTGATGAACTCTCTGAGCTACCAAAGGATAACATGATATATGTGTCTGAAGTAGAGGCAATGCCTTTATCCTCAGCATTGTGTTAGATCAATTCACTCAGGATGACAATTTTTTGCTTTTTGAAGTCAGTTCGTGTCTCATATCCATTCATTGGGATTTTGAATTTGAGAAGGCTTGCTTGATGGTTTCTTAAGTTTAAATATTTCAACTAAGATTGACTAAATTAAATACTATGGTCCATATCTATCCACTTGGATCCAGAATTGTAGTCTTTATCGTTACATAAACAGGTCATTCAATCAGATACATCAGCATTTAATTCACAAATAGATAATAGACATATCACATGCCATGCATGCGCTGCATTTTGACAAGCTTTAAGAACTTGTAATCGAAACACACAACAGTGAAACACACACCTTACTGCAAGCCTGATACCCTCTCTAGGTCTTACATTCACTAGACTAAACTTTATAAAAGACTATCAAAGCCACATGAGTCCCGAAATGCACCGCGTCGCGCAAAAGCATTAAAAAAAAAATATATCATTAAATTAATGAAATAATATGTCCATATCAACTGCTATTAACGGAGAGTCCAAATAGGCAATTTATTTATGGTTAATCTTGTCGTAGAAATATGTGTGTAGATGCGCATGTTACATCAGAATCGATCCGAAGCAAACAAACACAAGAACAAAGGTTCCGCCTTATTCTGAAAGACTGTATGGGAAATCTAAACCCATTAATTTTGACCAAACCTGTAAGTTTATGTCTCACTATGCAGATATATGTACTGTATATTGTGTTTATTGCAATTAAGACGATTGGTCCTCTTTTTAACGTCCCCGTTTCGTCCCTCATCTGCCATTTACATTACAACACTTGTAAAATCCAGTCGCCCATGCGTGGGCTTTTATCATCAGACCTGCCCAGTGTTGGGAAGTAACTAGTTACATGTAACTAGCCTACATTACGTAATTTAATTACAAAATAAATGTAACTGTAATCTGTTACAGTTACTGAGAAAAAAATGTGTAATTAAATTACAGTTACTGATAAAAAATGTTAATGATTACCAAGGGAGTTACATCTGAATATTTTCACACATATACATATTTAAAATATGAGACACAAATGTTTCAGGAGTTGAGGACACAGAATAGGACACATGCTTATTCGATAACGGTTTCCTATTTTGGTTTATGTATATGATTTTTTTTTTTAAGATTAACTGTTGTTTTTTTTAACGTTTAAAAATAACGACCAAATGCGGGTCAGCGAACGTTACAAAGCGGACCAAAACCGGACGTCCTCAAAACGTCCGCCAGCGAACGTTACACAGCGGACCAAATTCGGACGTCCTCCGAACGTCCGCCCGCGAACGTTACAAAGCGGACGTACTGCGGACCTAAACGGACGTTCGGAACGTCCGGGAGACGTCCCCTGTTTGCTGGGTGGGCTCCCCTGAAAACGGGATTTGTGAAATTTTGGGGGGTCTCAAAAAATATTGACAA
>NW_015628913.1:1034707-1035213 GCF_001515625.1 Sinocyclocheilus rhinocerous
TCTGTAATCTGTTAAAGTTACTGAGAAAAAAATGTGTAATTAAATTACAGTTACTTATGAAAATGTTAACGAATTTCACACAAATACAGATTTAATTGATTTCTTTCCCAAATTGCATTGACTGCTCTAAAATATGAGACACCAATGTTTCAGGAGTTGAGGACACAGAATAGGACACATGCTTATTCGATAACGGTTTAATTTCCTATTTTGGTTTATGTATATGATTTTTTTTTTAAGATTAACTTTTTTTCCAAGGCATTGTTAGATGCCAGTGTTTCCTGTCATAGCTATGCAAAGATTTGATTTCAAAAACAGTACCATAGCTATTAAACTATATCTTATGATTTTAAAACTGTATTTAACCTCAAAGTGATCTCAAAAGTAAAAAGAGCTGCTAAAGTCCGATTTTGAGGTGGTTGTGCTTTACAATTAAATTATTATAGGCCTAATCTTAATTCAAGTGAAGAAGGATTCTGAAAGTCTGACAGTAATCAGTGTTGAGT
>NW_015628913.1:1035594-1051797 GCF_001515625.1 Sinocyclocheilus rhinocerous
GTCCTCAAAACGTCCGCCAGCGAACGTTACACAGCGGACCAAATCCGGACGTAAGTGGATGTCCTCAAAACGTCCGCCAGCGAACGTTACACAGCGGACCAAATCCGGACGTCCTCCGAACGTCCGCCCGCGAACGTTACAAAGCGGACGTACTGCGGACCTAAACGGACGTTCGGAACGTCCGCTCGACGTTAAGGGGACCCACCCTACACGCTGCGTCCGGGGGACGTTCGCAGAGGCCATTTAGGGGACGTCCTGGGGACCTTTTTTTGTTAGCTGGGAGAATACACAATATAACTGTGCGTGCGCACCGCACTGCGGAGAGAGCGTCAAAAGATTGCGCATTCGCAACTCACCAGAAACACCAACAACCTCAGACACCTTGGTCCAAGCAACATTTTTTATTTTCACGTCTCTGTACACAGACAGAGACACATCATAAATGACTGGGAAACCCGCCACAGCAATAATTAATCTCTCTTCCATTTTGATTAGGAACTAATGTGTGGTCGGAACCAAAGTTTACAGGACTGCGTTCTCTGGGACCCTCTCAAGCGGAGGAATTCTACATTCCGATTGGTTGCCGCCCAACAGCGTCATAGTTCATTACCATAAAGTTGAACTGATTTCAACTCTCCTTGACGCCCTCGCCGGCCAAGACGCGCCGCGCCGCTCCTCGCCGCTTTTCGCCGCCTTTCGCCGCTTTTCGCCGCCTTTCGCCGCCCGCTCACATTGAAAATGAATGTCTTCCGGTCACTTTGACGCTCTCGCCGCCGGCGGTGTGAACGCACAGTAAGTGACACAATTTAGCTACATACGAGGGAAACATCAAGTCAGGACGGATCATATTGTTAGTATCTGTTGTACCTACCCTTTTCTTATGCAGTGATAATCAAATATTTTAACAAAACTCATCTATAGGATACAAATAGTATTTTCAGCAGTTTTCTCAACAACCACAACAAAAACTTTGGAGAAAGATATAGGTCTAACAAATGACACCCTTTCGAACTGTGTGTGATACGAATGTTTCAGTAGTAAATATGCTATTTCTACTGACATAGCCTACATCTAACCATTAGAGGGCAGCGATGTCTAACCATTTTAAAACGCATGCTCAGAGTTTCTTTTCTCAGCACTTTTTTTTTTAAATGGCAGTACTTCTAGTTGTATTCTGTAGCACACCTAAAACAAATACTTATTAATAATAAAGATACTGACTCTTGAAAAAGTCATATTGTGTAGAATTCAATTGTTTATGTATGCATTTACAGTGCATGATTACATTCATAGAAATATCATGGGCCTATTTCTTTATGCTACATCTCTGGAACTCAGTTAGTTTTATTGCTTGACTGAGTTTAGAAAGGTGTCACCCTGACAGTCACCCTGAGTGACCTTTCACTGCCAGAAAATGAATGGGTACAGTTGAATTTATCCTTGGTAAGAATGTGAGCTGTATGGCCTTTAAATCAGTATAGGGCTGGTGTAAGTACCACAGATAGTTGAAGGGAGCATTTATGGGGACGGTTATTGCCCACCACCATCTAAAATATTTATAGACCTGTAGGAAGAGGAAGTTAAAGCTGATCCTGGAACAGCCTCCCATACCTTAATTCAACCATCAGCTATACTGGATAAACCACCGTACTGGCGTGAGATCAGCAAGTATGAGCAGCACAACCCAGAAGCATTTATAGCTTTCTTACAAAAATCCAGAGTGGAATAGTAACATAAATCAAAGAAAACAGTTATATCTGTAAATTGTATTGAAGAAAGAATGATGACCTAAACTTAGCCATTCCTTATGAAGGCACAAACTGAATTTTCTCTCTCATTGACTTTAACATTAAACCCAATGGGCAGACACACAGATCACAATGATGAAGAGAGAGAGATGTGAAGTGTGAAAAAAGACGGAAAATCAAGTAAGAAGGAGAAGAAATGACAAGTAGTCAAATGAGTTTGGATTTGAGCATAGGAGTGAATAATGAAAGAATGAGAATACTAAATGGAAAGATGGAAAGAACTAGATGGATGCAGATTTTAAGATGGAGATCCAGAGAAGTAAAAACAGATTGTCAGACAGCCTATATTTGAAAAGGAATACTAGCATACAGTACATACTGCTTACTGAATGCAGTGCAGTACATACTACTGCATATTATTGTTTTATTTATGTGCAATATGCTGTAAGCAACCATAAATGTTTCAAACAGCTATGATGTTTATCACATGACGTTATTATGTAACAATTCAGTGAGTGGAGTCCGGATATCATTTTGGACATAAATACTGTTATTTTGGAAATTTTATACAATTGTGCATAAAATAATCTGGCAGTCTAAATATATAATGGCTGAATTTGGAAGAGCAAACTAGCACACTACTCGAACTATTTCGGCCATGACAAATGAACTGAAATAAATATCAGCTGCCATATAGAAATAGTAGGAGAAGTATGCTAGTAGGCTAATCATAATTCAGACAATGATTCAAGAAAGAGATGTTTAAAATTGCAACTGATATTACTTCTGGAAATTAAAGTCAAGCATATTCAATTGTGCAATAAAGTATTCCACAAAGTTTTAATTTGGTATTATTTATATACTATTATAGTTTTTTAATGAATAAAACATTCATTACATTTTAAATTTAGATTAATGTTTTAGTAATTTTGTTATGTACTTTGTCATTTTTATTTGTATTTATGTATTTTTACATTACTATTTAGGTTTCATTTATTGTAGTAATTTTAATGCTTCAACTCTAACATACATTTAATATTTATATTTAATTATATTTCATTATTATAAATTATTTAAACAATAAAAAATAATTTATTTTATTATATTTCAATTATGGCAGTACAGTATGCCATTCTAAGCATACCTACAAAATCGACTGGGGAGACAGTGAGGTCATTTCTGCCACTCCTTATAGTTCATTTACATGCACAATGTCAAACAGTTGATGGATGATCAGATGCTATTTGTCAATGGGATAAAATAATCAATCAGTGATATACATATTAGAATAAGCAGCATCTTTTTTTCATCTGAACTGATCTCTTTGGGATCATCCTGGATTGGCAGAGGTATTTTTGCTTGTAAATGCTACAGAACGAGATGCAGCTGCCATACTCTCACACTCAGCATTTAATACCCCATCATGGAACGAACACTTGTTAATGTGACATTGAGTGATTTCCCTGACCTCTCCTTTTCTCTCGTCTCATTTGCATGTTAAGCATCCTGCCTCCTTTCACTTCAGCATTGTGACCGACACACAAAGGGGCGTCTGCCACCCTTAATGCCTCCACTTCACCCCTGTTCTGCTCCGTCTCCTAAGAATGAAGCCATAAGCAGTTCATCTCAGATGACTTCACACAAATCAGAAGGGTCAGTCGTTCAAACAGCTTAATAGACTGACAGAATGTAACTTATATCTGACGCACAGGCTTTAATGACACACTCACAGGCAATAAAAATGACATAGTGACACACAAGACAAAGACTCGGTCAATGCGATGAACACCTATAACAGCCTCACAAAGGAGCTTCTGCTCCAGCCGCACACCCCGGGCGGTGTCTGAGTTCTCTTTTTGTGTTTCATAAGAGGGGAGGAAACATGGAGAAATACATTGGGGAAAAGCATCTTACTCATATAACTACAAGGTGTTCAAAACTTGACCACAGTCTGGGTATATTCAGAATGGAATACTACTGTGCAAACACATCGGATACTGCCTAGTGTGCAAAACAGAACACATTAATATGCATTTATAAACATTTTAAACAGCAGTATGCAAAATGGTAGATATGTTTAATGCAAGAACTTCTGTCTATTTATCTCCCTGGGTACCATAAATATCGTATTCTTAAATTTAGTTTTAATAATTACAGTTGAGAAGCATATGTTGCAAATTTTGTCTGAAAACCCCCCCTAAGGTGATTTGTTATAGTCTTAGCTGGATTACGATGGTTTCCCAATCTAACCATCAGTAAAGCGCCCAATTATACCAAAAGACCAAGATGGAAGATCAACTAAGACCAAAAAAAAACTGTTTAAATCAGTTTGAATCAGCATTTATATTTTCAGGTTTCATTTTAAATTGAGTCTTTTTCATGCACTTTTGTCATTTTTATTTGTAATATTTCTAAATAGTTTTAATTTAGTTTTATTTCAGTTTTAATTATGCTTTCAGAAAGTATTTTAATACTTCAACTTTCAACTTTAATTCTTCAACAAACTTAACTCAGTTAGCAAGGCAACATTTCAAAAATAATTTTAGTTTATTTTTCATCTAATATATATATTTAATTTAATAAATTAATAGTTAATAATAACAACACTGGAAATAGAAGGTAAAGTTGAGCATGTTGCATGTTTGATACAGTATTTTGTGTTGTGCGTATTGTTGTACTACAAATGTGTTCAATGCAAACAGAAAATTCTCAAACTGTGCATAATAGGCCTATATGATACTACAGAAAGAGTAACAGCAGGATGCTGGAATGCTGAGCATATTCTTTGTGTTATGTATATAAATGAAAAGAGAGAAACAAACGGTGGAGAAAGGGTAGAAATAACTATTTGAAATATCAGCAAAATATGAAGGTTCTCTCTGTTCTCTCATCATCTCTCTGTCTCCCTCAGTGTTTTTAAGACATGGTAGCATAAATATTTTGGCAGGTGGTGTTTAGAGGGTATTAGAGCTCAGTGTTTGGGATATCGATCGGGATCTCTGTGCCAGGATCTGCAGAGAGAAAGGGAAGAGGAGAAAGAGAGAAAGAATGACCTTGAAGCAGGAGGTTTGACTTGATAAACAAACTGCAGGAAGGAAATGCATGAGAAAACCGATTTGATGCCACCCAGGAACACTAAGACTGTCCGACAAATACTTGCTAGATTAGAGTTCTAACCTTTGCATATATCGACTTAGGTAGGATGTTACCTGTGCAGGGGTAACTTTTTGGATGTAACAAGTAAAGGATGTTATTTATCTTGTATTTACAATGGTTTGTAATTAGATACTTTCACCAGGTAATGAAATGGGCTGTGTCCTCAAAATTAATGCTGATTGCAATTCAAACAGGGCAATTATTTTTCTAGCAGGTGATTTTGAGAAGTAGGTTGTGGGAAATGCTGCAGACTACCATGATCTGGGACTGTACGGCATCACTGTGATCCAGATGCCTGAATTGGCTCTTTAAAATGCTGAAAGTGTGCTTGACTACACTGTGTCCCTGGATATGTGCCCGGTTATAATACTCCATCATTTGCCATTATCACTAGAAAATGTATACAAACATCCCTCTTCAATAAACTTTTGTTAACTCATAGCTTTGTGTGGGTGGTAATAGCACAGCGTTAATTGCATCAGGCAAGTTGAATTCAGAGCATTTTATAATGATTCTCATTTGCATAGAAAAAGCCATGTTTGGGCAGAAAAAAATGGCTTAATTTAAATACACATGATGCAGTGCTACACCAGCACATATAGTGGTTAAGTTGGACAGTGGGTGGTGTGTGAATGGGTTTTGCACTTAAATACCACATGCTGATGTGCATATTGCCCCTAAATGGTTTGAACATCTCCAGAAATTAAGTTTAAGCCAGTCCAGGTTATATGATCATCGTGGTGTGAGTTTCCATCCCCTTCCAGGTCAGGGTCAAAACAGCCTCCTTTGAAGTTACAATATTGTGCACTGCAGAGACTGTGTGAAGTGTTTTAAGTTTCCTCAAAGTATCTCAGGGACTGGTAAGAAAGAATGTTTATCCCTGTCTGCAACTCTAGTCCTCACATAGTCAAGTGCAAGAACATAAAAAATAAACCATCTCTGTTATTTATAGCTGAACCAAAGGACACTGCAGGAGATTTCCGCTACATATACACACATTTCCGAAGGGTTTTCAGAGAAAGTGGGTTGCAGACCTCTGATATATACAACATATATACAGTATATACAGTGGGTACGGAAAGTATTCAGACCCCCTTAAATTTTTCAATGTCTTTACTGTCACTTTGGTCAATTTAAAAGCAGGCCTATTAGTAAAAACTTCATAACTTCATAAGAAAATGTACAAACAAAAATATTAGTAAAATAAAAAATTAGTAAAAAAAAATAAATAAAAATAAGTAACATACATCCATACATCAACCTGAAATCAGTAGTATTCCAATTATTACAGATTAATAGCCTGGCCAACATTTGTCTATTACTATCTCTGGAGTTGTGTCTGCGAGAAGACATGCTGTACAGATGAGAGATGGGGAAGAAAAAAGAGAATAATGCAGCTCACTTTGCTTAGAAAGGAAAGATTTGGACTGGAATGAGCCCAAGTTAAAGCCCAGTCTGATTGAGAAACTGTAATTACTGCTGTTATAACAGCCTACAGTCACAAATGACTTTGAGCCAAAGTCACCCTGCTTTAACAACACACACTGACACACAATGGTGAGTGATAGAGCTTCAGAGAGACAGAAAGGAGCAGGTGTGTGTCCTTTGTTTTAGTCACAAGACTTGTCCTGACTGTGAGGGAGTAGCTACACTAGGCCTACCTTGTTTTCCATACAAACATACAAGGCAAGGGCACCCAGAAGGACAAAATCTCTGCCGCACAAACCATCTCCATTTCTAATGCTTTGTGTCCTGTGGGCCACGCTTCTTTCAGAAATTTTGGAGGTGACAATAAATGAGGCGATGTGAACCCACACTGCTGTCCATTGTGCCGCCCTGGGCTCTGACAACACACAGAATACTAACAATGTGTTTAATGGACACAGGAACATGTGGTGCCTCACCTCTGCTACAGTCATCTGGAAGTGCAAGAATGCAAGACAAGAGTGTGAGTCTGAAGGTAAGAGTGTGAGTAAACGTGTAAGGCAAAGAGACGAAGGTCATCTTTTGAAAATCATTCAAAAATCATATAGAACTTATAAAACATTGTTCTGTTTATTAATGGTTTGACATGTTAACGGCTCAGTTTGGACCAAGACGACCTGTTTGTCAAAACAGTGGTAGATGGGGACAAAAACTGGAAGGAATGTTTTGAAATTATTTTTGCAATTATTTGTCATCACTAGTGAAATATAACTTGTATATTATTGGCCATAATATGAAAATAGGATGTTGTTAATAACGATGTAAAGTGTTTGAATTACCCACTTGTTTTTGTCTTTGTAAACCTTCACTTTAATGCTTTTCCCTTGAGATCCTGTGATTCCTCACTTAGCTATAGAAAGCATCCAAAACCGTGCATGAATACACCCCAGGGTGTTCATTCTGCCCCTCTTGTCTTGACGTCTGTCCCAGACATGATGGGACGTTCCCTGTGGCCTCTGTCTTGTTAAGAGCTTTGATTGATTAAGGCGGTCTGGCAGTGCAGTACAAGCCATCCCCCCCACCCCACCATCACCTTTACTCACACATTTTCACTTCCCGACCCATCTGCCCACAATCGTCTTCTCTTTTCACCCCATTTCTCTTGGTTTGCTCCGTGTGTAGGAGGGTCATTCATCTCTTGAGTTATGATAGGGCTTTTTTTTGTTCATAATACCCCCCGCACAAGAAGTCAAGGTCTCATGATTTGTGAGTATCCTCCATCTGCAACTTTTGGCATTTATGTCTCAATTGTGTGAATCAGTTCTTTGCTAAGGGTTTATAAAAGAGAGAAAAATGTTTCCACAAAAAATGAAATAAAAATAAAATAAAATAATAACTAAATAAATATATAAAATAAAATGAAAAACACACATTTAAATTTACATTTATTCATTAAGTACTAAAATTACTAACTGCAATAAAAAAATATATAAAAAAACTAATAAATTACTCAAATTAAAATAAAATTAGATTAAATGTAAACTGAAAAAGCTTATTCAAAATATTGCTAAACATATAATAGTATATAAATAATAATACTGTTTGCTCACAGAGGGACGATTATGAATGATTATGACAGAGATTATGAATGTATGTTATTTAAAAAGAAAAACATTTCTCTAAAAATCAGGAACATCCGTTTTATATGTTTTCAAAATCTTTTAAAATGTAAGTTGCTATAAAATAACTTTTAAGCTAATAGGAAACAAGTTTATTAATTTTAATTTCTGACTTACTTGCTCTTTTAATTGAAAATGCAAGTCAACTTAATTTCCTCATCAGATACTGATTGTACTAATTTGTAATACTGACAAACAATTCTGCAAATTCTGCATGTGATTAGTGAAACAACAGTGCTTTAAATATATAATGAAGATAATTGACAATTCCCATTGCCTTGTATTTTCATATCCAGCAGGAGGCAGTAGAGCTCTTCATAAGCACGTCAAATCTCCACCCCCACATCTATGAGGATACTCCCAGCAGGGGGCAGTAGAGTTCCACGAATCTCCTGGGATGCACCGTTTCCACAGTCACCCCGAGTTGAGTTTTGGCTGCGCTGCATGAGGTCCTCGGAGACTTGAGCCTCTAAAGCCTCCTTCTAAATCATGCCTCTCTATCCCTCCTTAACCCCAGCATGCTCCCAGAACAAGGCCTTGCTTTTCCAATTTGAGGGAATGCCATACAGCGAACGTGTGGGAGAGTGGAACTAAGCTAACCTTTCACTGTAGAGTAGGGCGCTGTCTGAATGTCAGAGGGCCAACGTGGGGACAGACAGAACATATTTCCCTAAAACAATGAATGGAAAGGATTTCACGAAATGGACGCCGTCCAGAAAAGTCACAGTGGGCGGCACTGGATGAGAGAAACATGGGAATGAAATCTCATGTTATTCAAAGAGCATCTGATATTTGTGCAGTGTAGGTCCAGTAAAGTCAGAGTCTTGTATAAAACTAACGGATGAGTGAATGCCAAACATCTGGAGCAGAAGGCGGCTGGCGAGAAATGGCTTTTGCATTCAGTTACAATCTAAACACAGATCCGTGTGCCACTTATTATGGGTTATTTAGGAAAAATCATAAAAAGAGTGCTATATAAAGAAATGTACAATAACTAAAGACTGTAAACATTTTGTTTATTGTTAGTTACATTTTTAAAGTTAACAAACTGAACATTATTGTGTAACTACTGTATAGAGTGCAACAGTTGGGTTCCTGAAGTAAAAATCTCATTCACTTTCTCCACGAGGTTGTTAATCAATTGTATATGCTTTTGCATATACCAGCACACATTGTGTGCTGCTATGTGCAACAGTGTGCAGCAACAGCACACATTATTTCACCTTGCCTTTTAAAATGATCATGTTCAACATGAAATTCCTGGTGAAAAACTACATTACCCATGATTCTTCAAATAAATCTCCAGAGAATCAGAGAATTGTGACAAGCAAATTGCCTCAAAACAACACTTTAGCACCCACCCACTCCCGTGAAGCACTGCTAATTACAAAATATATGTATAATCAACATATGGAAATCAATATATTTCTCCGTAATTTTAATTTGATGATGTAATTTCACAACATGGAATTGTAGTTCTTTCCCTCATTAAAGCAGTCAAGTACACAGCCTTGTACCTTTGTCTTTTTGCCTGATTTTTGCTTCAAGTCAAAGTTTTCAATGTTGTGTTTCACCTTGTATCTGGTTAGTTTGGTTCATGGCATATAAGTCTTTAAAAAACACTTTTTAAAAATCCCTTGTGGGAAAAATACTTCCTGAACCAAGATGGGCAAAGATGGGCAAGCACTGCAGCACTCTATGTCCTCATCTATATCCTCTATTGGTCACATGTGTTCTCGTCATATGAATTAGCAGGTCAGCGTTCACCAAACACAGCATTGTGCATGCTTATGAATGGAAGTCAATAGAGTGCAAAGGCAAGTGTGACTGCAGCTTTAAGTTCAATAAATCAAAAATGAATATAGATATATTCCAGAAACTGTTCACAGCTGGTTCTGCAGAATCTGTATATACTATGAAAGTGTCTCAAGAGGAGGGAAAATGTGAGGCAGCGTTTCGATTAATGAGATCATGGTGAGAGCGGTGAAATACTGATGGGAATGGATGAGATGGCTATTAAACCCTGCATCTCTAGAGTTGAGAGTCATAGCTCCACAGAGCGCCTCTGAAAGGAGATCAGGTCAGGGGGAGATGCATGTGAGGGAGTTCCACACCATGTCCCAGGGGAGGCGACGTAGATGTTAAGTGGGATAGCCTGTGCTGTAGATCTAGCTGGATCTGGTTTGCCTGAGTCTGTCCTACACTTTGTCCTCCTCCTCACTCATGCTCACTGGGGTTGAGGAGGGATGGGTGGCGAGAGAACAGAATTCCAACCCATGGGAGGCTAAGCCATGCCAGAGTAAATCTGCCCTGATCCAATGGCTGTGTGTAGCTACAACCTTTATCTCTTGAGTTCAGTCCAGATGCCACGAAAGAGTGAAGACGAACAAGACTGGAAGGCAGAGAAAGAGAAACTGAAGAAAAAAGAAGAGAGGAGAGGGTGGTGGAGCGCTTATGAGAGAGCAAGAGAGAGCAGGAGACTTACAGAGGGTGAGACAGATTAGTTGGTACTTTGCTCTGAATTCAGATCAGTCTGGCGTGAGGGAGACCCAGCCGATGTGAGAACTGTGAACATGAGGCTGAGCTGATGGATACTGTATCTTACTGAGCACAATCCAGCACACACACACACACACACACACACACACACACACACAAACACATCTCACACTGTACAGAGCTTCTCAATCTAGAATTTATCACCGTGCCTAAAATAATCCAGTTTAGTTAATGAGAGTATGTCAGTCTACTTAGTAAGCCACACATTTTAGACTATATGTCATGATCTAAAAGACCTTTCTAAATTTAAGCTTGAGCTTAAATGCTTAGAATTATTTTATGAAGTCAAATAGACTATAAGTTGCATTTATGTTTTGTTTTTATTTATTTATTTATTTAGTTTTGTGGCAAAACTGAAATTTGAATTATTATTTTTAACAAAAAAGCTGGACCAGGGAGCAAAAGAAAAGCAACCAACAAGTTCAAGCATACATGGAAGCTCCATCCAAGACTGTTAGAAAATCTTCCCAAGTGGCACCTCATGAAGTTGGTTGAGAGAATGCCAAGAGTGTGCAAAGCTATAATGTAGGTTGGCTTTGTTATTTTGAAAATATACAATATGCAATATGAGTGACGTGACATGTGGCCAAGTATGGTGACCCATACTCAGAATTAGTGCCATCCAAAGTGCACACACACAGCAGTGAACACACACACACACACCGTGAACACACACCCGGAGCAGTGGGCAGCCATTTTTGCTGCGGCACCCGGGGAGCAGTTGGGGGTTCGGTGCCTTGCTCAAGGGCACCTCAGTCGTGATATTGAAGGTGGAAGAGAGCGCTGTACATTCACTCCCCCCACCTACAATCCCTGCCGGTACGAGACTCGAACCCACAACCTTTGGGTTATGAGTTCAACTCTCTAACCATTAGGCCACAACTTCCCTATTTATATATATCATTAACAAACATTAAATAATGCTTAACAGATCATTAATTAATATATATTCAAATAGCTAGAAATATGAGATAATGTGCTTGCTAATGTTTACTAATGCACTTATTAAACATTACCTAATGATCAACAGATCATCATTTAATGTAAATGTAAATGCTTACAAATATCATTAAACTTTAAATTCATATGGTCATGCACTTTAAAAAAAATCTTCAAATGATTTTGACATGGTTTACAATGATTAAAAGCTTCATTAATAAATCATTAACACATATTATGTAATGCTTAACAAATCTTTAGTTAATGCTTACAAATGTCATTAAACTTTCAGTTCATATATGATCATGCACTTTTTAAAAATCTACAAATGATTTTATACTGACATTACATAATTAAAATCTTATTTGTTCATGTACTTTTGAATGCTAACAAATGTCGTTAAACTTCAGTTTACATATTACCTAATGCTCTTTTTAAAATTTACAAGTGTGGAATAAATAAATAAATAAATAAAAAATAAAATGGCTTAGTAATTTTAAGCACTTCACAAACTAACCATGTTAACACATTATTCATCAGTAACTCATAATCACACTCTGTAAAGGTCATATACATTTGGTCTTCGTTTGTCGTGTAGACTTCTACTATTTACACATCTAAAAAAATAACATTTATTAATTATTTGTTTATGTTTTTGCAGTACCTAATCTAAAGTGGAACATTTTCATCATTTGTAAATATTTATAAATGTTTACTAATCATTAGTAGTAGTACCTTTACGAGCAGTCGTCTTAATGGCAAAATGACCCTATTTACCCAAATTCACCCTATTTACACATCTTTACAAATAATTTATTAATCATTTGTTCATGTTTTTGCAGTACCCAATATACAGTTGATACTATTAAAAAAAATTGTAAATGTTTACTAACTCTGTAGTACCTTTATGTGCATTGGACTTTTAGCTGCTGTAACAACATTTTTGTAAAGGATGATTAGTTTAGCTAAATGCTTGCTAAAGGCATAATGTAACTTGGGTGCACAACATGTCTTCATTGCCTCAACACATAGTAGTATACTACTGTATATCATTGAACAGGCTATTCATTGAATCATATATCAACAGGAGAAAAAAAATCATTTTTCGAGAAAATACTAGTTCATTTGTCAAAAGTAAACAATGTAATATAATCAGATTGAACCATGTTGACCCCTGACCCCTGTACACTTCTGACCGTTTAACCTACACATGACAACAAACCTGTCCCTAACCTTAATCGTATCACACCTTAACAGCAGCAAAAGTGTTGTGCATTAACAAAAGCTTTTAATCCTTGCATAATATCTGTTAAAATCATTTAGAGTTTCAATAAATGCATGATCATATGCCTTGAAAGTTTAGTGACCTTTGTAAGCATTTTAATTTACATGAAATAATGATCTGTTAATCATTAGGGTAATGTTTAAAAAGTTTATTAGTAAACATTAACAAGCACATTATCTCGAGTTTCTAGGTTTTTGAACATATATATATATATACAGTATATATATATTAAATAATGATATTTTAAGCATTATATAATGATTATTTATTAATGAAAGTTATTATAAAGTGTTACCCTTGTCTTTTTGGAACAAATCATTAAAAGAAATGGCAGAGTAATTTAGTCATTACTTAGGCTGCACTGTATGTTGATTCATTAAAAAGAAATAACTCATAATTTGTTTGTGATTCTGGCTACAATAGTCACATTGTATGTTTGTTTATGTATGCAGCCCACAGTGCCAACTCACCATTAAAACTCATTCTTTTAGCATTATTTTGTGTCTTTTTATTTGATCACATTCAGTAGAGACTACAACCCAGATTCTCAGGAAAAATATGACTTTGTGTTAGAATGAGAAAAGGATGAGTAAATGTGTCCAAAATGAGAGACTGTATACTACACTTTTGAAGCAGTATCCTGAGAAAACAACAGCAAATTCATGCATTTTTACATTATATGTTTAATGAATTAGTAACACTTTTGTGGAGTTCTTAGACTGAAGTGCCACACGATCAGTGTTGGGAGTAACGCATTACAAAAGTAATAATATTACAGTAGTATATTACTTTTTGCTGTAACGCAGTAATATAACGCATTACTAATCAAATTTGGGTAATATTATTACTCGTTACAATCTCAGTAACGCAAGTTACAACAACATATTTTAACTCAAAATTAAGTGGTGAATTTACCAACACAGCAAAACAGCACCAGAGAAAAAATTCCACGGGTAAAATAGTTTGTCTATCTTCTGTTGCTGGAATTAGATGCTTGAGATGACTGCAGAGACGGATTCTACATTTGTGAGATGGACACACTCCTGTTATTTTCAGTTCATCGGAGAAAAGCATAAGAATGCATAGTCAGGTGCAATATGTGCAACACCAAACTCTCAACATGGAGAAATAGCACGAGTAAAACCTGGAAACACCTAGACTGGTGCCACTAACACTAAGCTATCGGAGAGAGAGCTGCGGGGTCGGAGAAGAGAAAAAGACGGCGGACGAGCGCAGACAAGCAACAAAAATTAAGTTTAACTAAAAATAAAATCTGTTTTTATTAAATCATAGTGTATATATAAAATGAATGAATATGCGAAATATTTGACTTAAATAGCCTAATTAACAGATTAACAAAACGAAAGGAAAAGACTGAGAGATAGGCTATGTTGCTGAGTTTGGTTCATATGCTATTTGTGTGGCGCGGCGCTCTACGAAAGTCCAGGGAAAGTGTATTACATTTTGGAAGTAACTTGCCCAACACTGCACACGATGCAGGGCTCTGTTTGTGGGACTGAAGCAGGAAGTTCTAAAACGACATCTCGGGTAAGTTGCTAAATTAGCTTTTGAATGCTAAATTGTAATTTTTGAATGCTAAATCATAAAATTGAGTCTGTCCTTCATCCTAACCAAAACCCCAGTCATACAATCCAACATTAACTAAGGCAATATTGCAATATGTCTGCCAAAAACGTCATTGCAGGTTCCCCCAAGTGTGGCTGCTGTGGTCTTTGAACCATAGCCCAGGATAAACACTCTCCAGTATTACATCTGGATTTTGGAGCCATGCTTTTAGGACTTGGAAGCGAGGGTGGTAGGTGGTTCCCTGGCAGCTTCAATGGGGAGTTGACTCACATGGCTGGCAAAGTCCTGGGGTTTCTCAAGCAGGCCTTCAGAATTCAAGCCAGTGGAAAGAGCTAAACCCTCCTCAAGGCTCCTCCTTTCAAGAGGAAACAAATCCCTTGAAAACACAGCCAACTCGATTTGTAGGTTTTTTTTTTTGGTCAGATGTCCCTAGCCAAGACAATGACATGACAGACTTGTTCTCTTCAGAGAGTAAAATTTATAAGCGGAAAATTAAGTGGCGGTTTTGTGGCCACTGGAGACCCACGATCTGAAATGATTATCTGGAAGTAACACTAGAGACTTACTAAGGAATACTGGCTGGTGGTGTTTTTAAAAATCATTACTTGTTAGAACTTAAAATGATGAAATAACACATTATGTGGCGTCTACATCAGCTCATTACCAGCGTATTCTCCTCCTTGAATTTTAACCCTCCAGCTCTGTTTCTCACTTTTTCACAGAAGGATCCTCAAATGACACATTTTTATAATCAGATCAACTTATCAACTCGGGTAAATGTGCAGACACTTTATGATGGGATCACATTTATATATGTGTGAATCTAGAGAAGACAATTTAAAAATTTGCTTTATATGGTTATCTTTAGAGTGAAAAAAAAAAAAAAGTGAAGTGACGTGTGGCGACCCATACTCGGAATTTGTGCTTTGCATTTAACCCATCCAAGTGTACACACACCCGGCGCAGCCATGTGCTGCAGCGCCCGGGGAGCAGTTGGGGGTTTGGTGCCTTGCTCAATGGTCTCACCTCAGTCGTGGTATTGAGGGTGGAAGAGAGCACTGGTTATTCACTCCCCCCAGCAACAATCCCTGTCAGACCTGAGACTCGAACCTGCAACCCTCGGGTTACAAAAAAAAAAAAAAAAATATATATATAAAAACAGTTAGCTATATACCGTTATCAGCATATGTTGAAGTAGATTCGTCTCGTCGTCTCTGAGAGAATATGCGGTGTCAGATACCGAACGCTCTGTCATTACTCCGTCATTCCGTTTTTACTCTCAGTTTCTGTATAGCGAATTGACTGAGATTAAGACGTTCATCGCCATAACTCTTGCACAAAGTTTGCACGTTGCTTGTGTGATATCCATTGGCTCGCCTTCATGGTTTAAAACAGAAAATAGTTTTCTGGTCCTGAATGCTGACTACAACCTGCGCTAAAATACACTAGACGTCACACTATCCCAACACAGCACTCACAGAGGCAAAATAACCTTAGTTAACATGTCAAGGACTATCTAGTGGAAGAATGGCACTTATAAATTTTGCTTAGTAAAATAAGGCACTTAATAATAATGGTACTCAATCATAAAAACGTTTAGGCAAAGTTCTTTCAAGCATTATTCATATGGATTAAGTAGGATTTGAGAAGGGTACATGGTGCAATCACACAGAGGGTGTTCAGTTCACTGCTATATCCCAAGGTGGTGAGAAGGATTTTGATTGGTTTGACTTTTTAGCCGCATTATTGACTTAAAGGCAGGGTATGTGATTTTTCAAAAACACTTTAGAAAACTGATTCGGGCCGAATCGCAAAACAAACTTGT
>NW_015628913.1:1052682-1053346 GCF_001515625.1 Sinocyclocheilus rhinocerous
GAACTTTATAATATTTGTAAATGGAAAACACCTCATTTATAAGTGTCTCTAAATTATAGAGACACTGATTTTTATCTTTAATCAGGCTCTTACTGAATTAACATTTTACTTAAATTAAAATGAATTAGAATGAAACATTTAAAGAGAAATATATTATTAAAGTTTGTTTACATTGCAGTTTGTTTACATGCATTCTACCTTGTCGTGGCTGTTTTCAGGCAGAACCTTTAATGTTGTCATTCACACAACTGTATAACACAATTCTGTGTAATTTCTGAATGGATCGAGCGATTTGTGCTGTGTATCTCATAAATCGTGACAGCTTGTCAGCCGTACGGTTGAGCAGACCAGGAATGTAAATGGAACGAAGTGACCTCAGAACCTTCCGACTCCAAAGGAGGAGATGGTGGGCAAGTTGTGACATGCGACGGGAACGCAGACCACCTTGTCGGTTGATGTACGCAACGGTCGCCGTGTTGTCCGTTCGGACCAGCATGTGCTTGCCTCGTAAGCGCCCTTTGAGACGGTTCAAAGCAAGGTGTACCGCTAACAACTCTAGGCAATTGATATGCCAGTGCAGTTGGGGACCCGTCCACACCCCCGACACTGCATGCCCATTGTACGTGGCCCCCCAGCCGGTGGTGGAGGCATCCGTGTAAACCAC
>NW_015628913.1:1053615-1053695 GCF_001515625.1 Sinocyclocheilus rhinocerous
GCTCTTTTCCCGTAGACCCAACTGGCTGAGGTGCCGGAGCACCAGGTCCCTGTGCTCGCACAACTGATCCAACTGATCCC
>NW_015628913.1:1055977-1057180 GCF_001515625.1 Sinocyclocheilus rhinocerous
ACATGCGACGGGAGCACAGACCACCTTGTCGGTTGATGTACGCAACGGTCGCCGTGTTGTCCGTTCGGACCAGCATGTGCTTGCCTCGTAAGTGCCCTTTGAGACGGTTCAAAGCAAGGTGTACCGCTAACAACTCTAGGCAATTGATATGCCAGTGCAGTTGGGGACCCGTCCACACCCCCGACACTGCGTGCCCGTTCTAGGGGCATTCCTACCCGGAGGAATGTAAGATCTGACCACGGGGTGAAGGTTTGGCGACAAGCCGGTGTAACTTGGACCCGGTGAGTGCTGCGCTGCCACGCCCACCTCGCGACTCGTCCATGAAGCCAGTGCTGAAGCGGTCTCATATGACGCAGCCCCAGCGGCTTAACTGCCGCTGCAGCTGCCATATGCCCCAGGAGCCTCTGAAATAGTTTCAGTGGGACCGCTGTCCTGCCCTTGAACGAATTCAAGCAGTTCAGCACCGACCGCACACGTTCCTCTGTGAGGCGTGCTGTCTGTTCGACCGAATCCAACTCCATACCGAGAGTTTGCTCTTTTCCAAGTTGCCCCGTAGACCCAACTGGCTGAGGTGCCGGAGCACCAGGTCCCTGTGCTCGCACAACTGATCCCGAAACTGTGCTAGTATAAGACAATCGTCGAGATAGTTGAGGCCGTGAACACGATGCTCTCTGAGGGGAACAAGAGCCCCCTCTGTGACTTTCGTGAAGACACGGGGAGACAGTGACAGCCCGAAGGGCAGGACCTTGAACTGGTATGCACATCCCTCGAACGTGAACTGCAGAAATGGTCTGTGGCGCGGAAGGATCGACACATGAAAGTACGCGTCCTTCAGATCGATCGCTGCAAACCAATCTCGGGGACGGATGCACCCGAAGATGCGCTTCTGCATCAACATCTTGAACGGTAACCGCGGCTCTATCGCATCCCTCGCCAGTAGGACTGCGATCTCCGCACGCAAGACAGGAGCACGGGTGGGGCGGCCTGCCTACGCCCAGCTCCATGGCGCCTCTTGCTCGAGGCTGCTGCGAATGCAGCGCGGGAGTGGGGGCGGACGCAGGGGGCCGCCCTCAGCGATGAGCAGGCTGGGGCGCTGTGGCTGGCGGACGGGTGGAGGCAGCAGCTGCCCACCGGGGCAGGATGTGACGAACCGCCTCAGTCTGCTTCTGTGCAGCCGAGAACTGCTGGGCAAAGCTCTCGACC
>NW_015628913.1:1057485-1062463 GCF_001515625.1 Sinocyclocheilus rhinocerous
AAAAGCTGGTATGCGTTGCACCGGCTGCCTTTTTATGCTCACGCTGTGATCAGCGGCAGCTGGATGCAATTATCGCATGCCAATGTGCATTGGCTCGTTTAGTTTACACTCGAAGTGGATTAGTCTCTCTAAGCGAGATCCCAATTCGTCGGTCACCGACGTGATGTAGAGAGTGACCGACTGAAAGGGAACCAGGTGTGTGTATGTATATGTTTGAGAGGGTCTTAAAAATCGACTTACATTGCCTACCCATAAAATGAACGTTTCTTTACAGCCTGTTAGTTTACATTATGTATTTGTAGTGTTAAACACTGAATATTCAGATAAACAGTTAATGATAAAGATTACAGGATTCTTATCAGATTGAGTGGGCAGAAGCCCTTGGCTCTATAAGTTTCTGGTGAAGGTCATATCAATTAGTTTGACCTTTGACCTGCAGTGCCCTACAGTGCTACAGCATGATTATTCCCTGACTGGGCCGAAAGGTATTCAGTCAACTTTCTCCAGAGAATCTGGACAGACAAACAAAAAAGCCTGCTCATTTTCATGTATAAAGATTATACATGGCACATACAAACACGGGGTTATGTTTTTAAGTTATACATGTGTACATGTTTGTCTAAAAGTAGCTGGCAGAGAGAGAGAGAGAGAGAGAGAGAGCAAAAGAGGTGAAAATGTCAGTGCCTCAGTCTTTCTATTTACAGTGCAACTTATTCATTTTTCATTTCTGTAATCAGACCTGCATTAATTCTGAGATGCCTGTGTTGCCGCTGCTGCAAGCTACAAAACCTCTAACCTCTGGTACTGTCTGACTGTTTATTGTTGACCAATTAAGCCTGTCTTCCAATCAATAAAGTGCAAAAATGTGTCCAAAAGACAAATTGATAAGAGAAAAAGTCCTAGTACTGTATACTATCAGATTGAGCTCCTAACACAAACCTCAAGATGGTAGAGATAGAAATGCAATTATAATTATATATTTATTTCTATACAACATAATTATCAATTAAACTGTAAAATGGACTATTTTATCCAATATTTATTTAATCCTTAAGTGGAACGAAATGAAACAGATTTAGCCCCATGATAGATGTTTCAGGCACAATATTTGACTCAAACTAAGTAGACCTATTACATAATTAGCTTAGCAACATGCTAGCAGCAAACCAGAAACCATTCCCCTTCCTCAAGATGTTTGGCATGATAAAATAATTTCTGAAAGAGGTAAATTTGAAGTTTGAAACAAACTGGTTTCATTCACCACTGGCAATTTAATTTGATTTCATTAAAATATTGTATTATTATTATTTTTATTATTGTTAATGACAGAAATGTAGAAATCAAAGACATTTATAACAATATAGAGAAAAGCAGAGGAAGAGTGGGCTAATTATGACATCATCGCTTGTGGGCGGGCCGCAGTTTCATGGTTCAGAGGACATTCTATGGTCACTGCAGGAAAGCTTTTCTCTAGTCCAATTAAGGATGTTTTTAAAAAATCCACCTCAAAAAAAACAAAAATACCCGCCCAGGCTCATTGGAAACCTCAAAAAACGTATCTATACATACACTTTAGTGCAGTTTCCAGCTGAAATGAACACTCGTGGCACTCGTTCACACAGATCAGCGAAAACAACTAAAAGCTGGAATACACTACACGATTTTTGCCCCGATTTCCCCCCGATTTACAGTTTGGATAAGTCGACGCCTGTTGCCGAAAGTCAGAGCCAGTCTGCAGATTTGAGTTGACAGATTTCATAAAAAATTGCGCAGTGTATGATGTCACAGACAGATTTTTCAGACTATGAATCATTCAGAGGATATCAATCATGTTTGATATTTTAAGCCAATTTTAGAACACATATTGTCAGGGGCACCGCTAGCAATTTTGGGCCCTATGAAAGAATATGAGGTTGGGCCCCCTACCACACCAAACATACACTATATTGCCCAAAGTATTGGGAAAACTCAATAAAATAAAAAAAAAACTCATCGCCAAACACCAATGACTTGTACATATGTGTACAATCATTTTAGACACTTCCAAAACTGTGGCAACAAAGATGGAAATACAATTTTTAAATACATGAATTATGTTTCCATCTTTGATGCCACAGTTTTGGAAGTGCCTTTTTCTGTTCTAAAGAAGGGGGTGTCCCAATACATTTGTCCATATGTATGTACAAGTCATTGGTCCATATGCATGTACAAGTCACAGGAGTTTGGTGATGAGTTTTTGGCTCAAGGTCTGCAATTTAAAGTCACACCAGAGGTGTTCAGCTGGGATTAGGACTTGGCTTCGTGCAGACCAGTCAAGTTCTTCCACACTGACTGAATCAATTTTTTGCCTTGCCTTATACACAGAGGCATTGTTGTGTTAGAATAGAAATGGTCCTGTTCAAACTATTGGCATAAAATTAGAAGCACACAATTCCCTAGAATAGCATTATATGCTTTTTTTTTTTTTTTTTTTCTCATGGAAATTACTAAAGGAGTCAAACCTGTTCATTAGAAGGGGGTGTCCCAATACTTTTGGCAATATAGTGTACAAGCCAGCCTAGCTATTCAAAATCTTTGTCTGCAATTTAATAATATTGACCTATTACTTTTGCTATTGCTTTTGACCATTAGGTATCAGTAACATAATTAATTCAGAACCTGTTTTATGGACATAGACTTTCTGTACCACACTATTCTGCTGATATGGAATGAGTTTGACTACTTAATCAGTTATATTAATAGAAATGCTTCACAGGGGCAAACCAAAAAATCCTAAAATAATAAATAGGATATCCCATAGCAGCATTTCCAGCAGTATCCATCATTTCTCAATCATGATCTTACTCAGCTAAATGTGACTATTAGCTAAACAGCTGTATTCCTTGTTTGCTAGCTACCGATGCATATACAGCATACGATGTTAAAAATGTTCTACATTATGAACCTTTTTCTCAATCATGATCTTACTCAGCTAAATGTGACTATTAGCTTAACAGCTGTATTCCTTGTTTTCTAGCTACCTGTGCACATACAGCATACAATGTTAAAAATATTCTACATTATGAACCTTAACCCCAAAATCTTTAGCTTCACACACTGTAGATAATTGTGACCCTGCCTGGAAACCCAGCTAAAGTATTTTTTTTTAAACAGTGGATGAGTAATTCACTCCTTGATTTGCTTAATAAAAGCCTCCTTTGATATCGTTTTGACAGACATGTTTATTGTGTATTATTTTCAACGTATTTATTGCTAAGTTTAGTGTGGCAAACGATGGCAAAATAATTAAATAATAAGCGTGCAGTGTATCTGGTTGCCATGCTGCTGCTCTATGTAATCAGAGTGTGAATTTGTAGATTTTCTATAGCAAAACTAAAATGTGTTTAAAAGTGCGACTGACCCAAATCGTCCGGCTCGGTTTGCCTGCCGCGAACTCAAAGACATCTCTAATTTGACAGTTTACCATCTGATCTCCTTCGTGAATCTAGGCTACGTAGGACGGGATGAAACCATGCAGTGAATGGGGGGAGAAAAGTTTGCTGGAAATGCAGAAATAAGCCGTAATTTTGTTTTATTTGTAATTCTTTGGTAGATACATTTATAATTTCTATTACATTACTACTACTACTGTTACTACTAATAAAACAGATCTCTGGGGCCCCCAAAAGTGCGTGGACCCTTAGAATCGTCCTAACTTTCCCCCCTTAGCGGCGCCCCTGCGTATTGTTTTCATTTGACACTCGTCTCCTACCAACAAGGCACACTTTCTGCATGAGTTTGTTGTGATCGGAGCGACTTTAAAGGCTGGTAGTGTGTGATCCTCAGCCTTTTTGTGAATGATGGCCAGTTTTTCCTCTGTGACTATTACAAAGACGGTAAGTGTATGATGCCCAGTGTTTTAAAATCTGTTTAGATTTTAGATCTGTTCAGATTTTAAATTCAATTCTATTAAATTTCCCTTTATTGTTGGAATTTCTTCCAAAAAGTGTCTCTAATCCCATAGCGTTTACTGTCTAACATTATTTCACATCAATACACATTACACAATACAATACACACACATAAACACACACACACACACACACACACACACACACGCACACACACACACACACACAAATCGTACACTACACGACTTTAAAAGTGGTGTAGTGCATTCCAGCCTTAAAATGTAGTATTTTGCATGCCAGGTCAGTACCTGCCGATGTCACTTTGTAAAGAAACACTACGTGCCTGTGTACCTAAGAATGTCTATAGACTGAACATGTAATACACATGCACATGACGTCACAATTGTCAAAAAATTTTCACAAATTTTTCACGTTTTTAAACACTTGTGCTTTGAAATCCGTTTTCAAAGTTTGCATTTTCAGGCCTTCACTGGACATTTCTCTTTTGAAAGTGTCACAAGAAGCAACAAAATATCATTTTGCAGAAATGTCACCACAGGCATGCTTTTCCATGAGTCTGGGTTAAAAAAATAACTGACAGTACAAAACTGAAGCATTATGAAATAATATCATATATTAACCACTTTTTAAAGAATGTCAACATGAGCTTGAGGGAGATAAAATGTACTCGGTTACTAATGTAACCTCGGTTCCCTGAGATACGGGAACGAGTACTGCATCTTGCTTAAGACGCATATGGGAAAAAAAGCCTTTTTTCTCCTGAACTGAAGCCTTTTCATTCACGCAGTGAAACTGCACGGCCATTGGTTTGTGCAGTGCTTAAAAAACGAACCAATGGCTCGGCAGCGGAGCTATATAAGCGGGCACTTGCCACAGGATTCTCAGGTTTACTTCGACTGAAGTGACGACCGAGTCGTGCAGCTACATAGCACGGCAAGCAACGGGAATGGAACGCTCAATATAGATTCTCAAAGCACTGACGGGGCAGAGCAGAGATAGCTCTCTGTCCTCTTCAGATGGAGGAAGCGCGGAGAGCGTAATGACCTGTGCTCTGAACGGAGTGGAGA
>NW_015628913.1:1062934-1063478 GCF_001515625.1 Sinocyclocheilus rhinocerous
GCAGTTGATGTGGAAGCCTTTTTCCGCCTTCGACCGGTCTGTCGTGACAACTGTCCTTCTGTGAACCATCCCCATGGCCACGCCCTGTTCCATCCAGCGGGAGTTCTTCCAGGGGGTCAGGGCCGATACACAGGCCTGACTCACCCTGATATGTAGGCGTCCGTGACGCCACGCATGGGATGGAACCCGTGGTTTCAACCAGCGCTGAAGGGGGAGCATACGCAGCAGACCCAACTGTAGCACTGGAGATGCTGCCGCCATGAGGCCCAGCATCCTTTGAAACACTTTGAGAGTGCGAGCGGTACCGATCTTGAAGGAGGTCGCCGATTTTGCCAGAGCTCGTTCTGGCATGACTACAGCTTTCATTTGGGTTGAGTCGAAAATTGTTCCCAGGAACGAAATTCGCTGGCTGGGAAGCAACGAGCTCTTGGCAAAATTGACCCTGAGTCCCAGGCACTCCAGGTGGCTGAGGAGGAGGGCTCTGTGAGATATTAATTCTGCCTCCGACTGGGCCAGGACGAGCCAGTCGTCGAGGTAATTGATA
>NW_015628913.1:1063488-1065030 GCF_001515625.1 Sinocyclocheilus rhinocerous
GAGCCCAACAGCTCCTCTGCATCCGACGCTGCTAATGACATGCTGTCATCCAGCAGCTTGTCCTCACTTCCCCCGAATGAGATCAGGTTGCTCGCACCAGCAGAGTGACGCTGATCAGACCGGGAGAAAAGGACGGGGAAATACTCTCTCTGTGGTGAGAGCGAGGCATGCGGGATCTGGGCCGGCGTGAGCTCGCTCGTAGCCGATCGCTCGACCCCTTTGCCCCGCTGTTTTTTCCTCACAGGTCCCTGGGAGGAAGAAAACGGGAGCGGAACATTGTTCAGCAGGAGAGGCAGCATCTCTTTTACAAAAATGAGCATAGTAAAGACTATTTAATCTAGTATTTCATTATATTTTATTTTATTTTTGTCTAGTTGATCATTTTCTCATCCAGCTTTAAGGAGGTGCATGCCTACTCTGAAAAAATGCCCCTGGGCACATATATGCTAACTGTTTTCAAGCACCACAGCCATGCTGCAGGGCTGCCTGAGGTACCTGAACTCGCATAATGGCAAATCAATTTCATCCTGACCACCTGGGTGGGCTGAGTTTAAGGCATAATTGCTGGGCCAGAGAGAGAAAGAAACAGGGAACTTGAGGGAAAGAGACAGAAAGAGGAATGCAACAAGCGGAAAAATAGGTGTGACATATTGTAGAGAGAAAAAGGTGTAGGAGAGAGCAAGGGATTGTGGGGGAAAAAAGGACAGTAATAGAAAAGTCTTGCTTTGTGAGCTAATCCACTGTTCTCCTCCTGCCCTTGTGCTGATGTGAAACCAATAGTGTTATCCTGGCAGACATACCACAACCTGAAAGACACACACGCACACTTTGAACATGTAGCTGAGACAGTGGCACTGATGCGAATAGCACCGTTTAATCAGATTCCTAATATACTGCCTGCATTGGCCGGATTTGTCGAATTATCTAGCACTGGGTCGCTGAAGTCCCTGGACTATGTGTGGCTGTGTGTGTATGAGAAACAGATGCTTCCAAGGAGCTACTGCAGTTGCTACGGCTAGTATACACAGCAATATGCAGCCTTGGTGAGCATAAGAGATTTATGAATATTAGAATATTAGAGAAACTGTAGACACTGTCTTGATATTCTGATTTATTGTATGAAACAGTAATAAGGAAATTCAGGAACACACTTCTTTTCCAGAATGTGCAGCCTCTGAATAGAGTATGACATGTAGTTGCCTAACACAAAATAAGTATTTTAGTGTAAATTTGATTAATCAAAATTAATAATCACTAAATAATGTAGTTTTTTTTTTCCACATAATTGTGCTGCCCTACACAAAAGTCCCTAATGCGTATGTGAAAAAAGTGGCAAAACACACACACACACACACACACACACACACACACACACAAAAAAAACACAAAAAAAAACAAATGTCTTATTGTGTTCATAGCTGATTAGGACAAGTTCACTGATTAACATGGAGGGATTTATCACTTACTGCTTTATCACATTGCACCCTAGTTAGGAGACAGTGGCATAAATTTTCTTCCATGTTGTCACGTACATCTATGTTA
>NW_015628913.1:1065304-1069798 GCF_001515625.1 Sinocyclocheilus rhinocerous
ACACACACACACACACACACACACACACACACACACACACAAACAAAACACATAAAATCAATTTTTGAGCAAGTCAGTTAATTGCTTTAAATTCCACAAAGACCCACATCTCCTCAATTTCCCCCTTTCGCCATCTCTTTTGTCACCATTCCTCCCTATTCCTTTCCGTTAGCATTTCTCCCAGGGGGCTTTTAGGCTTTGCCCAGTTGGGGTGGTGACGTACTTTTGTGTGTGTCTGAGAATACAATATGGGTTTAACATCTCTGAACTTAGAAGCGAATCCTGGATGCCGCCAACAAACCCAATTAAGCGAGAGTCAATAGAGAGCAAATTAAAAAGCCTCTGGGTTTTAAACGGTGCCAGAAAATGCCAGTCATATCAAGATGGTCAGGGCCACAAACAAAGACGGGGACGGCCCCGATTTCATCCATCCGCGCTGCAGCGCCATGATTAGACGAGAGAGGTTTAGTGCTCTCTTTCACAGGGCAAGAGGAGAAGGGAGTTCATTCACACAGGTCTATGGGTCGAACAAAATGGCAGCCATGGGGGCGAAAGGCATTGAGCTTGTTCAGCAAGGTGTAAACGACCACCTCTCAAGAACCACAATAAAGAACAAGTGGTGATTGAGAAGAAAACTTGTGAGGAACTTTGACATGGATTAAATGACAAGAAAAGAAAAAGATGGTGGTTAGTGCCACTCAACATGGATATATGTTCTTTTCAGAAGAAACACAGAGGAGGAGTACATCAAATAAAATGTTTCTGAAAATGTGTTCTTAGTGGGATATAAACTCATGACAAGCTTATTTTAAGGGACAGCCCATTTACTTCTGAGTCACATCTATCTATCTATCCATCCATCCATCCATCCATCCATCCATCCATGAAAAAAACCCTTTTTTTTCTCTGGATTTTCTTTGAGCTTAATATTTTTTTTCCTGATGAATAAAAATGTAACAATGTAAAATAAAATTGTTGTAAGTAAGGTTATTTCTTTGTTCTGCTATTTTTTTGTATAATTTTGAGTTTTGCAAATTGAATTTTTTAATTACAAACAATGTCTCTTACAATGTCCCAAACTAAATTAAATAAAAAGTGATACTGATTGCAGGAGCGATATGAATATTAGCTGCCAAAAATTCTGTCATTTACACCCTCATTTAAATAAGTATGATGTTTTCATTTGTGAAAAACAAGAATTAGGGTATTGCAAACTTTTATAAAAATATAAAAATAGGCCATATGATTTGCCCATTCTCACTGACCTTTTGTCAGCAGAACATACTGCTCACAATGATCAGATACATATCAGAAACGTCCTCAGGCACCTGTTCTCTTTATAATGTAAAGGAATTCCTTTATCTCTCTGTTCTCGGTTTTGATATTCTCTGTGGCCAGATCTTCAACAAGTATAGTCTCTGCAATAAGATGACACTCATGTAATCAGATTAATGTCCCTTAGCACACCACTTAAATTGCATTCAATGTTTCTGGAAGGTTTTCCTCTCTTCCGTTGCAATACAATAGTGCTCCCCACTTCTCGCAGCAATTTAAACAGTGCTTTGATGAACCCCTTCATGTTCTCAGTCATGAGGGGTGGTGGTAGGTTTTTGCCTTCTAACCCATCTCAAAAGGATTGGAACTGATTCCATAGAGTTTACCCTGCCCTTTACCACCAGGGACTCAATGCATCCTCCTCCCACCAGTGGCATGAGAACTGCGTGAAGGCAGTGGTTTTTCCTCGACTAAAGACCCTCTCCTGGCGCGAGGTGAAGCGGAAAGGGCTAAACTAATTACCAGACCTGCTTCTCTAAGCCTGGAGCTCAAGGAACACAATGGAAGCTTCTGCTTCTCTTCTATTCATTCTCTTCCCCACATGCTGCCATCACCGCAGCCAACAAAAGGACTCCATTAGAGTAATTAACAGCTAAATGAAATGCACTCTTGTTTTGTGTGTTAAACTAATTTTTTCATCCCACCACCCCCTCCTTTCCAACCTTATTTTTTTCCGTGTGAAAGAAAGAAGACCTTTCAGTTTTCGTTTTGGGATATTCAGCACATTGAAAGCAGCCAAAAACGCAAATGCAAAGCTGTGAGGGATTTCTACAGTACCTTTTCACCACCATCCTGCGATGTAGTTTCGCTGTGCTTATTATTTATTTGTTATTTTGTCACTCTGCCACAGGAAAGTAAATAAATCAGACTTTATTAGTCAAAAGAGTATCAGGGAACCTTAGTCTCGAGGGCTGGAGTGTTGGTTTGGATTTGGACAGAGACTGGACGATCATTTATTTTCACACGGTACAGTTTATAATTATTAAGAGTCTGACGACCTAGAAAACCATTAATTTACTGACTATAAAAAGGCAGTGCTTTTTCCTCGACTAAAGACCCTCTCCTGGCGCGAGGTGAAGCGGAAAGAGCTAAACTAATTACCAGACCTGCTTCTCTAAGCCTGGAGCTCAAGGAACACAATGGAAGCTTCTGCTTCTCTTCTATTCATTCTCTTCCCCACATGCTGCCATCACCGCAGCCAACAAAAGGACTCCATTAGAGTAATTAACAGCTAAATGGAATGCACTCTTGTTTTGTGTGTTGAACTAATTTTGTCACCCTACCACCCCCTCCTTTCTAACCTGATTTTTTTCCTTGTGAAAGAAAGAAAACCTTTCAGTTTTCGTTTTGAGTTATTCAGCACATTGAAAGCCGCCAAAAACGCAAATGTAAAGCTGCAAGGGATTTCTACAGTACCTTCTCGCCACCACCCTGTGATGTGCTAGTATGTCTCCTACCTCTTTGTGTTTATTAATTGTTTTTTATTTTGTCACTCTGCCACAGGAAAGTAAATAAATCAGACTTTATTAGTCAAAAGAGTATCAGGGAACCTTAGTCTCGAGGGCTGGAGTGTTGGTTTGGATTTGGACAGAGACTGGACGATCATTTATTTTCACACGGTACAGTTTATAATTATTAAGAGTCTGACGACCTAGAAAACCATTAATTTACTGACTATAAAAACAATCAGAGGAAAAGAAGGAGTGAAAGAGAGAGAGAAAAGAATATACAGGCATATAATGGATTTTTATCATTGTTCCATTATATTGTTGAGAAAAGAATTGGGGCTAATTGTGGAAATGTTTTGATAAGTTCTGTCAAACTTACTGCAAAAGGGAATAAAGAACTCATTTATTTGAGAGATTGATGTCCTACTCCTGGAAGAGTGTTATCTGATCCTGAACTTTCAAATAGCATTAATAATTATCCCAGTGCTAGTGATTACTGTATGTATTTTAAATAGCACATTTAACCGCAGAAGCAAATTCAGTTTATTTTAATTAGGGATGCACTGATATTAAAATTCCTGCAGATACCGATAAGCTGACAATTATTTTACTTTATTATATAAAGCTATGACCAATAACTGTAAAATGGCTTATTAAAATTATAATTTGTAAAAATAAATACATATATAAATAAATACAAATATAATGTTTGTTTATATATATAAAATGATAGCTGATGTGGTACGATACACTGTGCATTTTTATCTTTAATTAATATCTCTAAAAGCATATAACTAATCTGTGGCTCTAAAT
Organism: Sinocyclocheilus rhinocerous; assembly: GCF_001515625.1. NCBI lineage: Eukaryota > Metazoa > Chordata > Actinopteri > Cypriniformes > Cyprinidae > Sinocyclocheilus > Sinocyclocheilus rhinocerous. The sequence continues at coordinate 1,068,901 of NW_015628913.1, forward strand.
GTTAAATACCTGCTCAAGAATAAAAGGTAATCAAAGATGCTGATTATTTTGCATGTTGTACAGCTTTTTTTTTTTTTGCTAGATACCTGCGTAGCAAATTTGACATCCTCATCCTCAAGAACAAGCCTTTAACTTATTTACAGGCTAATGAAGCACATACATAAGATATACATTAATATAAATGTACTTTCATTATGTTTATTTATGTTAATGTAAGCTCTCTGTGTCTCACTTTGTCCCAGAGGACCCCAGGCATACACAGCAGGTGCTGAGAGCTTCACAGACGTCCAATTTGACAGCTACACACCCTCCAATCAGCACTGAACTGTGGGATTGTGTGCATATGTGCTTGTGTATATGATTAGAAGCAGGTGTGAACTGAGCTGGCTTTCAGAAGAGCTGTCTTATAGGGAGACAGGTTAAACGCACATGGTCCTATCTGCGGTAGGTCCTGTTTTACAAATGCGATTTGGTGTGCTGCACGCTTTTCTTCAACAATTCACAGCGCACTGTTAACACTTCAGTCTCCGTGCTCCATCTGCGTGACAAATCCTGCTCAAATGTACATAAACTGATTATTAATAAGTAGCATTCAAATCGAATCAAAGATTTATTCAATAATAAGATGTTTTGATCGCAGCATAGTTCTGCTCTAATTGACTCTGGAGGTTTCTAGAATGTTCCACTCTTCCAGAGTTGTGTTGTGTTTTGTCTGATATATCGGCCCCTTAAGGGACCATCAAAGCATGCTCGTCTGATGTGTTAGCAAGCAAGGGTAGGAGTGGATGCACACCTGTGTGTCCATTGGTGAAATGCTCTTTTCCTAAACACTCCCAATTGAATAGTTGTCACACACAAATATTCACCCCCTTACCCTTTTTCCCCTTCTCAAATACAG
>NW_015628913.1:1070093-1072712 GCF_001515625.1 Sinocyclocheilus rhinocerous
ACACACACACACACGCACACACCCCCACCCACACACACACACCCACACACACACACACGTTGGTACTCCTATCACTATGAGAACATTCCATAGACGTACTGTAATCTTTATTTAAACATTTTTTAGTATGTTTATTTAGCCACTTGAATTACTGGAACAGTTGGAATGTCCTCCTAATGCAAATTTATATGCTGCATTCCATTTGTGCTTGGAAGTCTGACATTCCGATTTCACAGTAGGAACTTTTAACTGGAACGCCTCCTCAAGTCAGAGTTCCGACTCTGAAACTTGGAGGAACCGCAACAACCCTGACTTCAGAATCCAAAATGGCTATTCAGTGCATCAGCAGCAAGTGAAACTGAAGTAATATATTGTTTTTTAGTAATTCTGTTTGATTTTGTGTTGCACTGAACTCACACAGGCGCACACAGTACTATCCAATCCATTTTTGTGGACATGATACTTTGGCATTAAATCAACACATAATATACTTATGCAAAATAACACATATTTTATGTGTTTTTATCAAATGGTATCGCTGACATGGATGAACCCATCTTGGTTTTCCAAATGGAACGCAGCATTATACCTGAAACCTGAATACACCCACATTTTTGAATCCATAAATACGTTAAACCAGATATAGGGAGAGTGTTTATAGTTTTGTTGTTTTAATCTCGACCCAGGGTCACCCTTGGCTATTTATTTTTATCAGAGATGCAATTGAACTTCCCTGTTTCACTCCTTTTCTCTCTGCGTCTCTAGCACACAAACAGTGTTTATTGTTTTTAGAGTTTAGCCTTGAAGTTAATGAAACAGCAGCGGGAGGTAAGCCACAGGTTTTTTGCTATTAAATGAATGCTTATTTCCCTGGATAGGCTCCCATCCCAGAATTCAGTCCACAAAAGTTACGAGTTTTCCTCAGTAGAATGTGACACAAAAGTAAATCTGTTTCCAGATCAGGAAGTGAGACCAAGCCATAGGGGAAAAACATGGAGTAATTAAAAATGGTAAGAAACACAATATACCCATGATGCCTGGTGCATACTTGTTAGTCTGAAACTCCCTTAAACCACCCGAGGTAGCAAGCATACATTTATCTTCATTGTTTTCCCACAGCGTGAGTCTCTAGCTGTCTTGTTTATCTGTTGTTTTTCCCTAGTAAACAATTCCCATGTATATATATTCTAACCTGGGTCAGTGTTTTACTACAGGTTTCCTGTTGTGTGGTTGTTATTTTGCATGCATGCAGATAGGGGCCGATTCGGGGCTCAGATTTCTCCCCTGTGGTAGACTGAGACAGCGGTACGGCTCCCTCTGATAGCACTGGCGTAAAACAACACTCACTTTATCAGAGTCAGGCTGCTGTAATCACTAGCCTGAAATTACCTGTCCTCTGTCAGGCCTCAGGTGACTGCGCACATTAACTCACATTCTGCTTTTTGCCTCTCTCTCTCACACATCTAGAGTAAATAAAGTAGAATAAAGTCACCCCTTCAGACTCCTTTAACAGGTGATGTTTGCATTTGCATGTAAGCATTAGAATCCAGTTAAAAGTATGCATGGATACTGCACACAAGAATCCATTAGCATACCATCCAGGCTTCTTTGGCATACTACTGATTTGGGACGGACTGTCCTAATCTTGCATGCTAAATATGATGGATGATATGCAAATTGGGATGCAGCCTGTAAGTACTGAGAACTGTGTGACTGCCCTTGTGAAAAAGTGTGCTTAATTATATTGAATGTGTACTTAAAACTGAAACTGTACACACAGATAATATAATATTAATTAAATAAAAAGGCCACTTAAGTGTACTTAAAGAGAGTACACATCTTGCCTGTTTCTTAACACATTTAAGTACACTTTTTAAAAACATGTGCTATGTAATGATGTCAAATTAAAAGTTTTATTTTAAAAGTAAATATTTGTTTTAATAATCCTTTGTCATGCATTAAAGTATACTTATTTTTGTGTTGACTAACATATTTAAGCACGTTATGCACTTGATAATTTTAACTGTAGCGTGTTATTTGATATTACATTTAAAGTTAATATATTTTAAATGATAAAATTGCAGCTTCGTCAAATCTGTAATTAAAAATATTTCTGTACAATGCATACAAGGTTCAGTATAAATAGCATTCAAGCATTTTTTTCTTTGCTGTAATGCTTGTCAGTACATTCAGTAGGACACTTTAACCATATTTCAAAAACTAATAGTAAATTATTTATAAAGATGCATTTAATCCCTACTTGAGTGGATCAAAAAGACACTTTAAGCTCAACTATTTGCATTTAAACTGTAATATATTTTTATTTAATTGTAATTATGCAATTAGAGTGTCTATAAACATTACATTCAGTGTGCACTTAAATATATATTTAATAAATATATATTTAAGTGCCATAATATAATATATTATTATATATAATAATATAATATAAATAACATAAATATATATAAATAATATTCTTAAATTTTTTTTATATATATATATATATATATACAGGTGCATCACATTTACAGAAAAATACCGGCAGCTGTGATTGCCAGAACCTCACCGTAAAAAATATGGTAGCAACATTTTAGGTTTTACAGACTTAACTTAAAT
>NW_015628913.1:1073114-1092588 GCF_001515625.1 Sinocyclocheilus rhinocerous
CACCTGTATATATATATATATATATATATATATAAGAATATTATTTTTGTAATAAGTACCCTTTTTAAAAGTATGCTCCCACATAAGTGGGATGACTCGTTTAAGAGCACTGGGACATTTTATGGACAGAAATGTTAATGCATGGTGCTGTCAAAGAGTTGCAAGGCAAGATTTTTGTCCTGCATATACCCTCAGATCACATGCTGTTAATGCTATACATTAGTACAAGCTGAGTTTTATGTCTTCAGGAGGAGAAACTGCTGCAAAGAACGGAAAGACAAACAAGATTACTGCATCCAAACTAGCAATTTTGCAGGAGAAGGTATAATAATGCTGCTTTTATGCTAACACGCCACAGTGCTTGTTCATGATAAAAGTCTAAGTTGTTCAAATCTCAATTGTTTTCCAACGAGCATCATGAAAGATATTTGACATTTGGTTGACATTTTCAACTGTAATTGGTGCATTCAAAGGAGGTTAAAGGAATACTTCACCCAAAAATGAAAACAGAATTTTAAGTCATTCAAATCTTCCCCTCAGTGGTTGCTCTCATTAGTATTGAGGATTTTGAGCTGTTCAGATTTGTTCTCCAATTTGTTCAGTGAAATTGTGCAGGAGTGATTTATCGAAATAAATAATTTTGTTAAATAGCTCCGAGATGTTCATGATGAAACAAGCCTCGCTTTATTAGAATTTGTACGGAGCCCCTAAAGTGACATGGGGACAAACACTTTACGTGCAATTTAGCGTGTTATGTTCATATTTTGGGCTATTTATCTTGTCTGTAAATAGTATGCTTTTTTAATAAGGTGCCTACTGAATTTGGTCCTCCAATGTCACTGTTTTAGTACATTAAGTCACATTAAGCTTTTTAGAATGTCCCAAAATGGTGCTTTGAACTAAGCACAGACTTTCTTATACTTGAGTCCAAGTTCAAAATAAAACTCTATAACCACTCCATTGTGAACGTACGGAGCTGTATGAACCTCTGCAATCTGTAAACAGGAAGTGTTTGTCCGAACTCAATTGATTTTGTGAGGGGACACAAAAGTTTTGTGCGCAAACTCAATTATCTTTGCGAGAGAATGCAAAAGTTTTGCAAGCAAACGCAAAGTTTCTCGGGAGAACACAAAAGATTTGAAAAATTATTTTTCTTTATTAGAATTTTTCCCCCCACCACCATGTCCCTTTAGGGGCACCGTATAATTTTTGTATCTACAAATATACTAGAGACTTCAGCGCAGTGTTTAAGCATCAGTTTCAATAACATCCTTGTGTCATTGCATTGTATTGAGTCACATTTACACATTTATAATTTATTCAATCTGTGATTGTTTTGAACAAGAATGATTGAATTGAGTGGCATAAAATAGCATTCACAAGTCTGAGGTCTATAAGATTTTTAAAAATGTTTTTGAAAAAAGTATCTCATGCTGATCAAGGCTGCATTTATTTGATCAGAAATACAATAAAACATCAATATTGTGAAATGTTGCAATTTAAAATCTGTTTTCTATTTTAATATATTTTAAAATGTAATTTATTCTTGTTATGGCAAGGCTAAATTATCGGCATCAAATCATTCTAATTTGCTGGTTTGGTGCTCAAGAAACATTTTCTTCTTCTTCTTCTTCTTCTTCTTATTATTATTGTTACTTTTGATCAATTTAATGTGTCCTTGCTGAATAAAAGTATTGCTTTTTTTGCTTTTTGCTTGAAAGATAATAAAAAAAATCTTACTGACCCCAAACTTTTGTATGGTAATGCAGCCCCTTTTATCCAGTAGGTCAGCAGATCCTCGTTCAAAAACAAGCTAATTTGTTTATTTCATTCATGAATAAGATACACATTCAGTTACATTCACAAATAACAGGTCCTGTTCACACTCAAATGGAAAAAAAATGGCATTTAGAAGGACATGAGGGTGAACAAGTATACAGAATGTTCATGTTTAGGTTTAAATGTTATTCCGTTAACATTGGAGTGACTTTTATTTATGTTGCTTTGGCATGAGACTGTGTAGGAAGACTAAGAATGATGGGTAATGTCATTCTCTCTATATGGGAGATGAGAAGGGAAATTTGAAAGCTTCTTTAGAGCTTTCTGAGTTACCCCAGCTGAGCTGCAAACAAAGGACGGCAGAGCTTTTTTGCTTGTTTTCGCTCTCTCGCTCTGTGTCTTATGATGTTCCTCTCTACTAATTAATTGCTAAATGCAAAGAGCAGATAAACCCTCTTTAAATGCATTCAACAGAAGAAAGACGTGGATTATAAAGAAAGCACCGGGATATTAAAGGATGCCTTCTTAATGAAAACTTTAATTTTCCTCTCCTGCAATCTCTCTGTTAAATTCTGTCCATTCTTCTGTATTTTCTCTTTCAGAAAACAGAGTTGTTGTTTAAGTGTGTGTGTGTGTGTCTTGGGTCAGTAATAACTGGCCTCAAAGCTCTGAGAGAGAGAAATAGAGTGAACAGGCCTTTGATGGAGGGCAAGTTTTGCCTCTCTTTCTAGAATCCAGTGGCTCGGCTGTATCGCCCTGTGCACGCCATGCTACGGTTACCATAGAAACTCTCCTGGTTGGATTGGTTATTGACAGAATGACAAGGCTGAGCATGTCCTGTATGTGAGAGATCTTTGAGCAAAAACAGAACTGTGATAGACACAAAAACAGATCGGCAACAACACGCTGGAAATTCAATCGGCACACGTCAATGGCTTGAGGAAATGTTTAGAAGACAACAGCAAAAGTGTACGCAAACTAAAAATATTAAGAAGATAATATGGCTGACAAAAGGATTTTCATGTCCTCATATGTATAATATATATTAATCTCGTAAGCAGTGAGAATGAAACACTAATTTTAATTTAACTGCAGTGAAAAATATGGCTAAATTGAATAAGAAGACAAACTTTAATATCCTTCACTTGAGCCTCCATTCAATCTGCATGCTCTCTCTTTTTTCTCTCTCTGTATTTGTCTAGTTTTTATGACAGGCAATTTAAATTTGAAATGTTGCAGATTTAATGAACATTTACTGGCATATTTATTTTAATTCTTACCATAGCGCTTCCTGAATGCTTTGATTATAAATTTTAAATTCACCCTAGACACTCATGGGTGGTTGCAATGTTTCAAGAGTTCTGCTCACCATTCATATATAGTGCATCCTCATTATTTCTGCCTATAAGTACATAAAACAAATTCCAAATAAAACAATTCATATAGTGATAGATTCTACAGTATGTAATTATATAATCAACAGAACATATCTATATGTAATGATAAAAGCAGTGAGAAAGAGAGAACTGTGGGATGAAAAGACAGATTGTGTGTGCATCTGTTGAAGGTGGTCATGAATGAATCTGAGTCATAGAGGGTTTGGACATCTTCAGATTCCAAACATCTTCAGTCATGCATAGATGTAGTTGTAGTCAATCACCTACCCCACTGCTAGAGTACATACTGTACATTAAGAAATCAAGTCAAGGAAATATCTTTCGGCTGAATCTAATTTAATTGGAAAACCATAGAAGACCAGAGCGCCTCAGACTTAAACCTTCTGATCCAAAAACCAGGCTGTCCATTTTAATAAACTGGAATAGAGAAAATTCTGAATTTTAGCATTTTAAACACTTTTAACTTTTTTTTTTTTTAAATGAGAACACACAAAAAAATAATTATATAATTAATTAAATAATTAATTCACAGAGTAAAAATAAAATAAAATAAATAAACGTATATACCAACTTTGTTATTTCTGTACAAATGTTTCTTTACAGAGTGTTTCCAGTTCAGAAACATTCTTTGATTGTCTCCCATACACATCATGTTTGAGATCTACCCAAGAATTTTTAACATTATAGCATGGGCACTGTATAGACTATTCAAATACTTTAATCATTCATTTCTTAAAGTCGTTTTTGCTTGAAGTCAGTCTCTTATTGCTTTAGTTTCTTCACAAGACATTATGTAGCTTCTAGGCTTTATTGAGCAGAAATCATTCTTCCCTCTACCTGCACAATATTTTCTGTGCCACTGGCAGCTACGCAACCAAAGAAGATCCACCCCTTGTGTAAGTACCCACTGTGAACGTCTTGTTTATTGAACCATAAAAACTAAATCAATCTCGCAATCCTGCTGTTAGCCTGCGGTTAAATCTGAGCAGAGATATTTAACAACAGCACTCTTGCTCGTGCGATATTGCTTAAATTAAACGTAAGTGAAACTGAAATGGAACAGATCTCTCTGTCACACATTTTGTTCCCTTTTCAGCCACAGGAAAGTGAGTGAAAGAAGTAAGTGTCCTGTGTCAGGGAGAGGAAGGGGTGAGACACAGAGCCATAAAACAGAAGGAAGGGAAGCAAGAACAAGATAGAAGAGGGACAGGGCTCTGCCCGTTAATCACAGCTGGATCTGTCTAAGGTGGAGAGAACAGAGGAGGATACAGCAGGTTTGATGACGACCCTTCGCTTCTGTACTCTGGCTGGGCCCCCGAGGGCCAATACAGCCCAGAGAGAAGCACCATCTGGATGAACCTGAAAAAAACCCAGATGTGGAGCTGGACACAGCTGACAAGAACCCTCTCCTCCACATAATCATGTGCTGTAAATATGATGTGATGCACTCTTTACATAAAAAAAATTACATTGCATTTTGAACAAATATTTTGAGTGAGCGACTGTGTCTAAAGACTGACTATATCACAAATGTATAACATTTACGTGGGGACTGAGCACGATTGGTTGGACTTACTGAACATCTCTACATAAACTAATGCCGAGTTCACACTGCACGATTTTAGCCCGATTTTTCACTCGCCGACAGGTTTTGCGAAATCGCCGACAAATGCTCGAAATCGGAGGCAAATCGGTGCTCGTTCACGCGAGTGACAATCACGCAGTGTGAATTATCAAAGACGCGATCTGAGGGAATCGCTGACACGTCGCCGACGCCCGCAAAATATTTGGCATGCTAAATATCTGGAGCTGTTGGCGATTCACAATCACGCAGTGTGCAATGATTTTTGACTGAAAACTAGGCTACATTGGCGATGACCTACAGCCAATGAGAGACCAAGATACAGGGCAGAGGGAAGTTCGGGGAGGAGTTATAGACCAGAATATCAGTATTTTAATAGATATATGAACAATTATATCATACAGAAACAAGCACAAACATTGTGAACACAGCAGCAACTGAATGCTACCCCAGATAGTCACGCAGTGTGAAAACAACGGCGATCCGACGAGTTTGAAAATCGTGCAGTGTGAACTCGGCATAACTGAATGTCCTTCAGCACAAGGAAAATGGGCCTGTTATTGTTTCTTGTCTTGTCATAATCAATTATGAATAACATTATATGAATCATGTAATTGACATAGGCTATTTTCAGCTCTTTTTAAAATGTAAAAAAAAATTATAAAGAAACAGCAAGTAACAGATTAAATTAAATGTTAAATTTTTGTATAACCTATGTGTAATGAAGTGCAGCAGAGCAGTACAGAGTAATATCAAAAATTTGGTTGTGGATGAAAGTCTGATTACTCCCTCAATGTCTATTGTGATTACGGCCCTGCTTGTCTCCACCTACTGAACAAATCAGTGAATGAACATTTTTAGTCCAGATTGAAACAGATTCCACAGACTCAAGTCACTGGCATGAATCAAAAGCCTCAACACCAAATATGCACATAGCACTATATGCTACCTTCTTCTTATATTAACCACATGTGCTTTTATATGCCACAATACACATGGAAACTGCTACTGTATGTGCAGCCTATAGTGCCACCAAAAGAAGAAGAAGTTTCCAAACAAGTTTCCAAAACAATCAGACATAATCAAATTGGAAGTCTCACACCAAACTCAAACAATTGGCAGAATTTGACACATCGGACCACTGTCATAAACATCAATATTCTGAATGGATCACGCAGTCACTGTGTTTACTCTTTCTAGGACGTCAAATCTAGCATTGGCTTACTAGCAGTTGTATCTGCATATTGAAAAAGACAAGTAAAATGCCTTTATAATCAAAGTACAAAGAGTCCTATCAAGACAAAACAACAGGAGGTACTCTAAGAAGGACTCTTTGTACTGATATACAGTATTTCTCTGTGACTTGTCCATCTCTGCTTATTCAGAGTGAACGCTTTAAAGAAGCGTGTAATTCAGGTTAAGTACTGGAGAAAAGAAAAGCGCTTTACCTCGATTAGACAGTGCTAAGCCTTCATTCTCCTGAGTTCGGTGAAATGGCCAACTATCGTTTTGTATAAAAGCTACACATTTTTCTCACCTTTTATGGAAAGAAGACAAGGAAAGAGGAAAGAAAGGCCATTTGCCAAAAGGCTGCACACACCTCTGTAAAAACACTATTTTTATTCACTTGCAAAGACAGAAGTTGTCAAAGTCAATTTTAGTCGCTGCTTTTTACTTTTTCATTCTTTTATCCTGTGTTCTCTCCAGAGAGAGCTAATTTATCATAATTTAGAGGCATGAGCTGAATGCTTTCTGCCTTTGTCTGGCCGTTTCCCTCTACGCCGCTCTGCTGCATGAGAGATGGAGAGAAGCAGTGCAAGGAGGGACACAGAAAGAATGAGAGAGGAAAGGTCAAGCTTTTCCTCCCCTCTGCAGGCAATCACGCTGACACCTGCAGGTGAACAGACCCCAGTCCAGAGAGAGAAAGAGAAATAGAGTGAGACCATGAGAGGCCGAGAGGCCATGTGGTGTCCAGACAGGTGTGGGTTAAGCAGGTATGTGTGTGTGTGATGGTGAACAGGAATGTGAGTGGGTTTGAGAGTGCTCAGGCACAAAACTGTGTTCGTGTGCAATTGTAGGAGACTTCTGAGCGAACAAGAGGGTCTGGCAGCACCCGGCCCATCATTTCTCACAGTAATAACTCCTGCCAGCGCTGCTGCCAAAAGAGAGAGGAGAGCATGAGAGAGAGGGATAGGTAGAAAGTGAAAGAGGAGAGAGTTTTGTGGCAGGGAATTTCTTATGGCCAATGGCAAACACATTTTCACTACGGCTATTCATACAAATGTATTTTCTGCTGTCCAAACTCTCATCTCTGTGCCTTCTATTCTACAAGAGAATGAGTCAGAAAGGATGAACTGTGTTGTTCATTTTTATCCTTTGTTCACTTGTAAAGCAGACGCTCTTTATCCAGACACAATGGAGCTGCGTTGGAGTGTTTGATAGTTTTTTGGGTGCTGTCATATCGCTACACCATACAATTTGCAGAAAGAGAAAGCTGAAAAGGTTTTGAGGTTAATGTGTTACAAATAAATCAAGCATAAAGCTTGAGATATTATTTTAACCTGGTGAAATGTAAATGACACAGGGCACGAAACTATATTAGTTTCTTCTTTTTTTTTAAATCCATCTAACCGGACCATAAAACGGGACTCTCAAAGCCTTGACATCGTATCCGGGAGATAAGTCAGTCAGTTCGAGTAAAATCACAGGCTTCGCTTATCCCGTGCGAATGCACCACACGAAATTCAGATGTGGGGGAGAGTAATTTCAAAATCACACAAGGTCCCCAGATAATACTAATTCCGTGCGAATAGGGCTTTTCAGTTTAGCAGAATGTTCATGCTGTTCAAGTCTTATGAAGCCATACAACATCTTTGTGTGAGGAAAAGACAGAATTATAAGCAATTTTTACTGAAATAAGTGGGATAGCTTTTAAATCTCACAAAAGTATCTTAATTAAACATATCAGTCTGCTATATGTAACTACAATAATGTATTCAACTATTTTGACAACATACTCTTATGATAACAGTTCAGATATCACAATGGACAGTCCAAATGCAAAATACACAATACCAATATTTTTCCAATATATAAACATACATACATAAGTAAACAAACAAACACACACACACACACACATACATATGGACATGTTTTAAATTGTATAGATGGCATTTCAAACAAATCTAGTTATCTGTTTGCTTGTTTGTTTGTCTTTATCACTTTATCAGCTTGAACCAGGGTGGATGATATATATATATATATCATCCACCCTGGTTTAACTAAAATAAACTTTACCTGTAACACAGAGTTGACTCAAAAAATTATTCATTAACAAATTGTATATTGATTTGTTGGTTCTGATTCAAAACAGCTGACAGAAAATATCGAACACATTTAGGATATTAATTATCTTTTTAGATTGTTCGGTTTCATTAAACTCTGTTTTACCAGACAAGTAATATTACTGTCCATCATCTTGAGCTCACACCTGCAGCACTAGCATCGACTTGAACTGGCATGTAATATTTACGAAGAATATTTTTATTCTGCCGTTTCTCCTGCTGGCAGCCTTTTTTTCTCTTAACCTATGTTGACATATTTATGTTATGGTTATGGTTATGTTAGTTGATCATAAAAAAACGATGCAGGGTCAGGTTTGACCATGGGTTTAGATTCACATGAGGGTGAGTAAATAACTATTCCTTCAGCAGCTCTAGGTTTCAAACAAGCAACCTAGGCCCACCTGCATTCTGCATAACTTTAACCCTTATATATCTTCAGTTTACCCCTCTTGTCTATCAATTGTCCTGCCATTTGGAGAAACTAATGTCTTAGTCATCTCCATTGCTAGTTAAACAATGCAGATCAGAAGTATAAAGATCCCTCCATAGAACACATACAGTTATTATAAAATTGAGTGTATGTAACAAATCACTGTATATTATACTAGTGTGTATTAGCCAACTGCCAAATGACATATAAACTACCCCACTTCACTTGCACTAAAATTTGGCAATAACTAGTATGAAAATCATTAATTATGATTTAGTGGAACAACTGTAAATGTGGTGGGCCAACTTGTACATGAGAAAGCCAAAACAACTAAAGTGACTACATTTCTTCCAGTGCACCAATAATGATCTCAAATAATGAGAAACAGAGTACAAGCCAGTCAGACAATTACGATTCACCCCAAACAAATCTGCACTTGAATGCAAATTATGAAAGAAATGTCAGATCAAGTGTGAAATAGGCACATTCTGTAAGTCCAACTCTATAATGGTTCTTGGAATCGTCAAGAAAGACCTTGGAAAGTGTTTCCCAAACCGGCTAAAGCTCTCCTGTGGAGGCCTGTAGGAAAAAGATTGATGCATTTCTGTCCTCCTTTCTGGACAATTTGCTCTCAATTGATGTGCAACACCATCTTTTCTCAGCCTACTGGCCTCCCCTCCTCTCTCTTCCCCTCAAGGAGCTCATTTATATCTTTTTCTTTGCCTTTTCTGCCTCATCCCTTCTTTTATATTTCACAGTTCTTTTGAAAGGTACATTAGAGGGTAGTTGAAAAGGCCCTCATGTTGACATGCACTGGGCCTCATCGAGGCTGACACTTTGCCCATATTGCCGATGTAGCCTTAATTGCGTGCTTTGAGATTGAATCGATATCGTGTTTGGAGTAAAGGAGAGACTGCCGCCATCCGCGGATAAGTGAGGGTCGAATCTTGGCCTGAACAAGTGGATGGGACAGTCTAAATTGAACCTGTCTGCGTATATACACGGTCAACTGTCATCAATGTTCAAAGACAGAGGCTAAGCATACCGTGAGCTGGTACGACACAGCAGGACTAAAAGAACAACAGAAAGGTACATCTTAATACAGGACGACTGGACAATCAGATATGACGATAAAAAAAGTCAACATCAAAGGCAATATTAAAAGCTTTGAATGTGCATTCAATCAGTTTTTTTCAGTCAAAGAATTTTAACCATAAAGACTAAATGTTTAAAATGAGCAACATGAGATAAAGACTCATATCAGTAGCCTAATAAGAGCTCCATATTAAAATCACATGACCAACAAAATAATACTTGCTTTATTTGCGTAACCCCCTTGTTATTAGACACTTTTCCCATGTTACAAATTAATCATAGTTGCAATTATTATTGAGTGATCCTTTAAATGGTTAATACTCTTTTTTACATCATCATATTTATGATCATATCACAATATTTATTATTGTAATATCTCTGAGGGGAAACCAGTGTAACTGTTGGTCATAAAAACATGCACAACCGTAAAACCACTGGTGTAAATAATAAACTGGTAAACACTGTAAAACATGATTAATACCAGCAAAGGATGGAATAATAGTTTATCATAAAACATAATATCCCTCTAGAAAAATAGACTGAATAAATACCATTAACTATCTACCTATATAGACCTTTGCTAAACATCTCCTGCTTAAATCTTGTGTTAGGCTCACCTCTCAATTTCTTTCCTTTGTTCTCTTTTCCCTTTTCTTACTCTCTTACCACTTCTCTACCATGCCTCACATTCTCACTCAATTAAATCTCAGGGCCCCTGATTCCCGTGGCTGCCGTTAGTCCTGTACAAACAGCCGATCTGGTTACAGAATGTCAAAGCACACATAAGAGTCGGGCGATGTGTTTTACTTCTTCCTGTTCTGCCTCAGACATTGACTGTATTTCATGAACTGTCCTGGAACATGCAGGTAGATGTCAGACGTCAGGTGAAAGTTTTAGGGCAGTGTTTTCCAGCCTCTTTTGTCTCATGTATCCCCGTGAGCCATGTCATTGAGGCTCATATATCCTTAATCAATGTTATTAAATACACTTTTATCCTGCTTTCCAAGGCTGCATTTATTTGATCAAAAATATTAAAAAGAGTTATATTGTGAAATATTATTACAGTTTAAAAGAACTGTTTTCTATTTGAATATGTTTTCAAATGTAATTTATTCCTGTGATAACAAAGCTGAATTTTCAGCAGCCATTACTCCAGTCTTCAGTGTCACATGATCATTCTAATATGCTGATTTAGTGCTTAATTATTACTGGTGCTCAATAATCAAAAATGGTTCTTATTATTGTCAATGATTCAAACAGTTTTTGCTTTTCAGTATTATTTCAGTATAGTGTTTTTTTCAGTATTATTTGATGAACAACATTTATTTTTAAATAGAATGCAGAATATTTTTACATTTTACATTACATATTTTTTTTACATTATTATAGTCAATGAAAAAATAAGCTACATTTCCTTTTTTTTTTTTTTTTTTTTAACATATTGGCAAAAAAAAAAGAAATAAAAAGATACACATGATACATTTACCACTGATTGGGAATCACTGTTTTAAGGGATTTTTGGTGGATGTGGAGTGTTCTTGAGGTTCTGTCTGATAGATGTTAAACAAAATGAAATCAAATACAGGTCCCTACTAAGTGTGGACTGCAGTCAAGGAAGCATTTGCCAAATGTTCCGACATGGACCTTTAAATGCAGCTCGATATATTTGCCCCCAGACAGCGGTTTGTCCTTCAAGTGCTTAACTCCATCGGTGAGCGATCCTATCTCTGTGCTTTGCTTGAAGTCAGTTTATTTTCCCCGGGGCCTAATGACTCCAGCAATAACTGTAAGCGTAACTGAGCGGGCATCCATGCAGCGCCAGAGCAAAGACATTTACCACATGTCACAGGAAGAGTGGCAATAAGTAATAGTTTTTTATACCTCTCTTGAGGTGTGTGTGTGTCATGAAGAGGTTACACATTGTTCCATGAACCTGTTTCATTCCAGACAGGCTGCGCCATCATGATTGCATTAAATGCTCACTTGTTCTCTACAGCACTCTGTCGTCTCTGCTTTAATAGTTTCTACCTCATTTAAGCTCAAATGCCTTCATATCCTAATTGTGGGTAATAACCCAAACGCACTCCCAACATTAGTGCACCATTCACCATTAAGACGAAATAGATTCATTTATAACGTATGATGTGCATAGAGCCTTTGAAGAGCTATTTTTTCGTTGTGCCATTGGGGTTTAATGTGTAATGCTGCGGTCGTTTGATGACATTAACAGGGTTGTGTGGAGATGATTAATGCAAAATAACGGCTGAGGTTTCACTTCAATGTACCTGCCTGTGGACATATTTCTAGGCTTACGATGAATTTGTCACATGGGACATGCACCTGGATCAACTGAACAAGGTTAGGGCTGGGGTTGGGTCTTATCAAGATAGCAACTGCTTTTAGAGGTACTTAATAGTTAGGAATGGGATGTGTGACCTTCAGGGTGGTTGACTTTTTAAATTAATTTTTGACAGTTATTTTCATTTTTTAATGTCTTAACGCATTCGAATAAAAGGCCCATTTGTAATTATTAAGGTCTATTTACACCAAGACAAATGTTTGGTGAAAATATTGTTGCAGAAGCAGTGTTATTTTAGTATTATTGAGGTACAATTATAGTTTTTTTTTTTTAATTTTTAAATTTGTTTTAATTTGATATTTTCCGCTTAGTGTTACTATGGTTACCACCTCACATAAACACAAACTTCTGTTCACAAGTGTTTATTTAGTGCACTCTGACTCCTACTAAAGCATTTGAAAAAAAATATAATTAATACAATTATTATAAAATATGTATAAATGTATATAAATATTAATATATAATTATAATATAATTATTAATATTACATATTAATAAAAGGAATGCATACTTTTAAGCTTCACCACCAAGTGTTTAATTTCAACTTTTGAAGGTCAGTCCCCCTAAATCCCCCAATAATTTGCACCCCTGGGTTGGCGCTATAGGACTGTTTGTTTGACAGAAATATTGTTGCAGGACTAGCAGAGGATGTTGAGGAACATGCCCCACTTGACAAAATCTCAATAACCTTTGAAGTAGGTTTGCTCTGGGCTTTTAAAAATGCTGCTTCAACCTTTCCTGTCTCCTAGTTTTTCCCTCTGCACTTATAGTTGGGAATTTTGGTCACGTTGTCAGAAACAAATTCAGCTGACTCAAAGAAATGTACAAAGTCACACTAGTGGATGCCTTTCGAACTCTTTTCTATTCCTTGCAAGCTCTCAGGTGTGAAAACAGCCACATTGCTGTGTTTCCTTTCAGGACACCAATCAACACATCCAATTCCCAAAACCGCTGTACCACCTCAAATCTCATAATATTTCACGGAATTTGAATGATGTTGCTGACAGTCACCTGTGGGGTAGATTAAACTGCTGATATTTTTTTTTTTTTGCCTGTGCTTGTTTGACAGTGGCATCTAAATACGTGGTGTTCCCGACACAGTGCCAAGAAGGATGACAGCAGGCCTGTGATCGAAGAGCGATGCAAGCAAGGTATTTGTGAGCTCACACTGCAGAGGTGAGAAAGAGAGAGCACTGAATCTCAGGGGAGTGAGTCGGAGATGAGCATGAGCCTCTGCGAGTATCTCTAATCTTGAACTTTCATTCTCATGTAGCCAAGACAAACTTTACACTGAAAAAGAACAGAAATAAAGAAACCCATAAATGAACAGTGGGCCTTAAAAAATGTAATAATACAAAAAGTAAACCAATCTAAGGTGGTTTGTTGGTCTTAGCCTGTCAAGCTGGTTTATACTTTTCTGGTTTGATGGTTTTAATAGAGTTTTGGATATTTGGTTAACTGGTCAGACTGGGAGATCAGCTTAAACCTGCTATAGCCACAAAACCATATTAAAGCCCTTTTAGCAAAACAACTTAGAGACGAATGGTCAGTTCATGTCAAGCAGAACGAATATGGTTATAAACCAAACACTAAAACTGATCTGAAAACTGGCAGTGATGGCCGTTTGCAGGCCATGTGGAACATTATGTATACCTATACTTGTTTTCTTTCCTATCAACTCCAAAGTCTGTCTGTCCTCCCTTTATATTATTTGTGTTAAGCATAGTATAATGAATGAGATTTGTAAAGAATATTTTGACAAGACTATAAGCACATAAGAGTGTTTCTCTTATGAATCAGCTGTGTTTGGCCAAAGAGAACAACTTGACCCAATTCACTCTTCTAGATTTAATTACTATTCCCTCCTGGATCAGAACTATCATGTGACTACAAAAAACAAAGGAAGAGATTGAGAAGTGAACATGCATCCATGTTTTCTCTTGTCAAGGTGTGTAGTTATTGAAATGACCTACACAATGCATCATGGGAAATTCCTTTTCAGTATGACCTATGTTAAATATAGACAGCAAAGACAGAAACTAGTCCATTTTGACTGGGACACCACTTGAGGAATTTTAACCTTTTAATGTAACAAAGTGAATGTAGGTTATTCATGTTTGAACACAAAGGCAGAACATAGGAAGTGATTTTCATGCACTCTGATTTTCAAAAGTCAGTTTAAACAAATATGAAGATATTGTTCAAACCTGGACAAATGGGTTCAGGTTCACTGTTAATTCTAATTATATGTTAATGTTCTAAAAGTAGCATACATTTTCTTTGGCTGGATATAAACACAAATTTTGGCCTATTTATTTATTTAGTTTTTATTATTATTATTATGTATTTGTATAACTGCATATTACGCCTGCATATTGTATGACATTTTAATTAAAGTAATACATATATATTTATTTTAATATTAATTTTAATAATATATCAAATTTTATTTTTCCTATTTTAGAGTTTAGAGTTAGAGTTTTAGTAACATAAAATACTCTTCTAGTGCTCCAGCTGAATGAATGAAAAATAATCTTATCTTACACAATTTAGCTTATCAAAACAAAAATACCAAACGTATAGCCTCGATGATGATAGAACTGACACCCAATTTGTTCAGGGCATCCTTTATAACAAGCTGTACATGCCAAACTGGCATTCACTGAAATTTGTAACATTTTGTAGCAAGTCTATACTTGGAAAATCAGTCAAAAAACAGTTAAAAATCAGTTAAAAATTTAAGATAAGCAGCTAGGTTTGTTATGATTGCACATTTAGAGAGCAAGCAGACAAGCCAAAGGCTAGATTCACCTAGCTCCTCATAATCTTCTTCTGGTGCAAAATCATCTCTAAATCTTTTTTTTTTCTTTATTTTTTTCTTTACGTATTGCAGCTGGTGGATGATCTGGACTGTTGTTCCTTTAAAGGGGTCATATGATGTTGCTAAAAAGAGCATTATTTTGTGTATTTGGCGTAATGAAATGTGTTTATGCGGTTTAAGGTTAAAAAAACACATTATTTTCCACATACTGTACATTATTGTTTCTCCTTTATGCCCCGCCTTTCTGACATGTGTCGATTTTTACAAAGCTCATCGGTCTGAAAAGCGAGGTGTGCTCTGATTGGCCAGCTATCCAGTGCGTTATGATTGGCCGAATACCTCAAGCATGTGACAGAAATGTTACGCCCCTTACAATATTGTGATGCCCTGTCCAGCTGGAGCGACGAGACAAAAACATTAAAACCCATTATAAACGAGACATTTGTTGCATCCAGTGGGGACATAAATGCTGATTATAATGACTTGTATTGTCATCTCTTTGGATTTGAGACTTTAGTCTTTGCAACTTTACAGATCTTCTTTATGCACCAAGAGCTTGTAAAACTTCAAAGAGAAAGGAAAAATTTAAATCGCATCATATGACCCCTTTCAATTATTCCCCAGTAGCCAATACTGGATCCATCATCTGTCACTAGGACTTTTTTTTTTCCTTCGTCATGTGCCATGTCAGTACTGTGTGATAGATTCTCTCAGCCACTGCTCCATCAGCGAACGGATGAAAAAATCTATGCAAGTTCAGTAATGCATGCTGAGCCTGCCTTTATGGTAGAATCACACTAGAATCCGTGTAAATGAAGTTGTAAGCTCCTTTTTAGTCCACCCGTCAACACCCAGAGTGGCTTTTTCATGCTTCTGAGTTCATACCCTTCAGACGCTGCATTGCTTCAGCCATTCTATGTCACATCAGTCCATTATTTTGTCGGCACTTATTGGACATGAATTTGGGGATGTGTGCCTCAGAGAGTTTTTGGAAGGCAAGAACATTGCAAAGTTTTGTTGAGATGCTCATGACTGTGAATGAACTAATGCATCCACTTTTATACTCATCTGAATTATTAGACCAGGTGTCTGACCTTTTAAGGTCCCCAAAACACATTGTCATCTTCTACTCGCTGCACCAGGTACTGCTGCCTCTGCATTTCCTATGTTACTAGACTGACTCCTAACCAAAAAGAAAATGAGAATGAGTCTGAAAATGAGCCTGATACCCATCAGTCCAAAAGGAGCGTGATTCAGTTTTGTCTCAGTCTAGGAATGCTCAGTAATTGTCTTTGTGACAATGCAGGTGTTTTTTATAAGTATTTTACTGTTAATTTTTGTATTATAGGCCTATATGGCATTAGTTTAAACACCAATGTATTTGCTTTTTTGGCAACTGTGTCATATTATATATTTATTCAAAATACTCCCACACAGAACTTGTGTTCTGTGCTTTCTGCCAGATGTTAGTCTACAGGTCTATAAACTCAGTTCTTGCATTTTGCTTTGTGTAGGCGTGACATAAAATATACTATTGTGGCACTGTTACTGTTATGTACTCTATATAGCTGGGAAACAATATACATAGCAGTTTATAAGTTGATAATCACATATTGCACATATAAATTTCTCTCAGCAAAATTCAAGGGCATTAATCAAAGAGAGCAGACACAAAAGACTGTTCAAGGACGGAAGCAGAGTAATTTTCTACAGTATGAAGAATTGTTATTAAATTGCAGATTTCATAAAACTGTCTTACTGTCAAGTCTATATCACAACAAATAAGAGCACTACAATTTTTTTTTTTTTTTTGCACACAGGCCATGGCATGCTGCTAGACTGTCTTATAAATCAAATAATAAGAAAACAATAAAAAAGAACTCAACGAAAAACCGTAAAGCCCAAAACACAGTGAAGTCCAATAAAATTCTGATTATGACCTCATATGAACTATAGCTAAAGCAGCTTAGAGACGTTTTCAGGACAACCTTCTGACATTCAAACCTCTCTGAAAACAGACATACTCACAGAGACCTAAACACATCTTTGGGGAGCGTCACTGGCTCAGTGCCTGGAAAGTAACCACCCCGAGCCACCCTGTACATAGAATCTGCAAATGTACTGTATATACAGTACATAAGAAGTCACTCTAGGTTGCGAGCCTTTCTCTGGCAAGAGCCCAGATTTCAAAGCCTCAAACCAGGACAGATTACTCAATAATTTATCTACCCTTATGCTGCTTAATTTATGAGCAAATGAATTCAGGAATAGGTATTTATATAGAATGCCCCTCTAGTTAGAACATGGCAGCCTAGCTCAGAGGTACGTCCTGACGTGTAGCTATGAATTGAAACATGAGGCAAGGTGCCGTGATCTTTTCGGCACTGCAAATACTATCTGAGAATTAATTCCAAAGCATAAATACGCAAGCAAACTTGCCTTCTTCTTCCCTCATTTGAAATGTAAGCAAATATAGAGTTTAGAGCTGAAGAGGTTTACACTGTGTGTGACTTCCATAACTTCAAAGAAGCATTTATGCTTTAAAAAGATTTGCCACACTGATAGCTGTTAACCTTTGATATAGAGACTGATATTATTAAAAACAGCCAATGCATTTTACTGTAGCTGGCAGGTAGTTGGTGGTAGTGCATGAAAATTGAGAGCGCTAGTTATTCACTCCCCCACCATCAATTCCTGCCGGACCTGAGACTTGAACCCACAACCTTCGGGTTACAAGTCTGACTCTCTAACCATTAGGCCATGACTGATAAAAGTTACACGCTGATAAGAGTTTTTTTTTTGCATATATTGGTATTGTGGCACATCTGAGCACATCTGGATCTTTTTTTGAAACTCCCAGGAGTCATGTGAGATTACAAGTTTGTCTTTACGGATTTTGGATTGTATTTTTCTCTGGAGAAACATCTGAGGAGCAGGAAACAGGGGTAGATCACCTAACAATGAAAATTCCGTGATCATTTACTCAAACTCATGTCATTGTGAAACAGTTTGAAGTCCTTTCTGTAGAACGCAAAATAATATTATTTAGTTAGTTATTTTTCAATACAATTATAGTCGTTCTTCAAAATACCCTCTTTTGTTCCACAGAAGAAAGACGGTCATATAGGTTTGGAATGACATGAAGCTGAGTAAATGATGACTGAATTTTCTTTTTTTTGGCCCACTTTTAGTATGTTATGAACAAAACAATGTTTCAGTGAGATCCGGAGATCATGCCACAGACTAGACTGTCAGAAAGAGAAAGAGGGAAATCTCCCACTCCTTTCATTCACGCTGGAGAATGAATCTGCACTTCCTATTTCTGATTCTGCCAAAGTACTCAGTCCAAAACCTGCTTCTGATAAATGAAACCGTTGAACTTGATATTCTGGTGTTCAAATGTAATCTTTTTTTTATGGGCTTCTTTCAAACCCTAGAATTTAAATGATTTCAGTGGCATTAAAATGCTATAACTTAAATAGTAGGTTTGCACCCACAAACTCAAAATGAAATTTGATGAAAAAAAAAAATATATATATATACAGTATATATATATATATATATATATATATATATATATAAGGGCTGTCAATCGATTACAATATTCTGAATTTTAGGGGTATATAACTGCTTTCTATAGGATACATCACACAGTGAGTTGTTGCCCTGCATCATGTTTACACTAGTCACTTTTCATAACGGTCAATATTAAGCTAAACAAGCCTGCACTGACAATGATCATCATTTGCTATATTCAGCAAAGTAAACCAAAAGATTGAAGGGTGATTCTCAAAAATCTGTATTTTCTGCAAGCTTTTTTCAAGATAAATTTAGATCTTTACAAAAAAGGACACTTAGAAACTCCAAAAAGACACAAAAGAACCAATTGATATAAAGAGCCCATATAAGCACATATGAAAGAAAAAAAAATGCTAAAAAAAAATATGAATTGGACGGTATGTGTACAGTGTACCAGCAAAAAGTTTTTTACATTTTAGAGAAGTCAAGTTGCGATACCGAACAGGACCTTTACTTTAATGAGTCTTTTGATTGCAGTCTTCTTCCATCAAAACTTTACTAGTGAGACACTGGTTATCCAGTCGAGAAAACGTAGTTTGCGTCTCATCTGGCCATAAAGCGGTGGGATGTGTTGACAACCAAAAAAAATACAACAACCCTAAACAACTGCCTGCTGACTGTATATATCTAGTGCAGTACACAAATCCATTCAGAATAACTAAACACAAAAAATCTAAACATTATCGTGAATGTGTGTGGAAACAACGTGAATGTACGGAAATGTTTGTGCCTGTGCATAAATACAATGTGCGATCAGTGCGTCAAGAGCACTCATACACGCATTATTATAACGGACTCACGCATGCTTACTGTACGACTCCTGTACGCCACCGCAATCGTCTTTACTTTACTTTAATGAGTCTTTTGATTGCAGTCTTCTTCCATCAAAACTTTACTAGTGAGACACTGGTTATCCAGTCGAGAAAACGTAGTTTGCGTCTCATCTGGCCATAAAGCGGTGGGATGTGTTGACAATCCTTTCAGTCTGTACGTGAGAGGGCTCGCGCTCTTCAGAGACAATCACAGAATATGACAGAGCTCGTGTTTAAAAGCGAAACACACTGGAATGAATAATTCACTGAAAA